>NC_087257.1:7340000-7640000 GCF_037042905.1 Lytechinus pictus | reverse complement strand
GATACAAAAAGCCAACTGTTACCAATTCTATCGGCTCTTTATTCTCCTTGAAAGGCGCCGTTTTGTGAAATGTCAATCGCATTTATTCGTCTATTGGAAATATTTTTGTTTTGTTTTGGATTTTCTTTCTTTGACTTGTAAGCGCGCTCTGCCATTGTAGTGGCGGGAGACGTATTAAATCGCCGAGCCCATCTCGTGTCATACATCCATCTCTTTTCATCATAGATTGGGGACTTTTAAAAAGTAAAATTAGGTTTCCGATATTTGTTAGAACTGCCCATAAACAGGCTTCATCCGAAGCCGTAAAATCTGGTGCGTCTATTCGTCGAACTGTGAAATTAAAAAAAAAATCAGAAATTCCACCGAAGCTATATCTCGGCAATAGATCATCGGCTTGGTGATACTACACTTTAGAAGACAACTGCGAAATCTCTTTATTTATATTCCGATCTTTCCCAGTTCCTATTTCTGGCTGTGTTTCGGGCGAAATCAAACAACATATTTAGCGCTAAATAGCAAGCTCTTAATAGCATGGCAATAGTCCCATCTATGTAAATGCTACCTCATAAAACAAACTGAAATCTACGCTGTCGTCTGCCTTTGTACGTGTTTATGTCCTGCTCACATTCAAACTGGTAATTTTATGCCCCTATGAAACATTTTCCGCGCGCCTTTGATGTTTCCCGCGGGAGCCCTTGAAGTTGAGCCCCTGTAAGATCTCAGAGTTATTTCAGTCAAACTGTTTCGATTATTTCTGGTATCATTTTAAATTTAGAAGCAGTTTCTGGCTATAAGTCGTTCACAGGGCATTTTAAGTCATGAAATTTCTCTGAAGCTTGTATTATGACAAATGTGATATCCATGAATTAGGATCCCAAGGGGATCAATAATTGCTTTTCATGAATTTTGTTTTTAATCAGTTAGTCTGTGTAATTATAATTCACGCATTCTGTAGATAAAAACTTATTTGAATACTAATGATTTGGTTAATATATTGATTCGTTTTACATTCATTCATTTATTATTTAATTGATACATTTATCATTTCATTCATCTCTTAATCTATTTGAATATTTTTGTTCTTTAAATAATAGCTATAAACCTATATATCAATGGGTTTTTATTATTCACATGTCTTTTTTGGTTTTTGTTTTCAGACATAAATCCAGAACTACTATATAGTAGTATACCTTTTAAGACATTTAAAAAGGTATAACTTTTAAGACATCTAAAAAGCGTCATCCTAATAAAGATCATAAAATAATGTTTTGATCATGCATCAAATGGTCGGAAGAAAGATTGTTTGGCTGTTTGCCAAAGTACAATAAGATAAATTCATGTGATTTCTGATAAATGGGAATGTTTGACCAAATTCCAGAGCTGCCAAGTATTCTGTATTATTAGGGAGACGCCCTGAAAATTAACTAATTTTCAAATGAAAACTGCAAATTTTAAATGTTTCATTAATCCATACATTAATATCTTTCATTGGCTTGTGTGAAATGAAAAAATAAAATTTTCCCCCTTCATCAGTAAATTTTCCCTGAAACTGTAAAAAGGTGAATATTTATCTTGACAGCTCTGGAATTCCATTCATATGAAATTATATCTGTATAAGAATCAATATTTGTTATTGTCTTTCTTACATTAGTTCTGTATTTCTTTAATTTATTTGCATCATATAGGCAAAAGAGCAGCATCTGGTGTGTCGAGACGATTCTATTCTAGGGTTTGGGGCTTGCCCGACGTATCGCAGTGATGCAGCTAACTACTCCATGAACTGTGAGCTCAACAAGAATACAAGGCGATGTGAGGTTCCATCTTTGAAGGTAAATTATAAAAGTATTTTTTTTCATTGTTAAAGAGGACAAGCATTTAGGCATCCATTTCCTAACACGCCCCCCCCCCCAAAAAAAAAAAAAATCAAGAGCTTGGTAAAATGGGAATAGCTTTTTAATGTAAAAACAGAGTATGTATAAACAGAGTAGCCAGGTTTGTTAGGAAAATTCAATTAAAAAAAAAATACAGAAAGGGAATGGAATGTGACAAAAAGGCAATCAGAAACACTTTCATTGACCTATTTCATTCCCATTTATCAGTGTTTCTGTTTTCTCTCCCTCTATCTGTCTTGCTTCTCTCTTCTTCCTTTCACTATCTCTCTTCCATTCTTACTCCCGTTCTCCATTGCAATGTCAGAATGATATACTAATTTGAATAGATTCCTTATCAGGTGAGTGTTTCGTAAAGCTGTTCGTAAGGTTAAGAGTGACTTTAAAGAGAAATGCCAGTAGTTGCAGTAAACACTGATTTCATGAGAAAGTCTGTAAAACCAGGCTTAATTGTCAGTATATCATCGAGGATCTAGATCTGGTACAGTTACATAAACAGAACTTTGTAAAATCTTGAAATCTATGCTGAAAAATGTTCACGCTGAAGATCACCAACACATATAGGCACACGTGGGACAGTGTATTAATTGCTGGAATAAAGACCCGACGGAAGTGACCGAATCCGCGCTTATTTTGCTTATTTCTCAGCAATTACACAATTTCTTCCAGATTCCTTTGGCACATATTTTTTATTCATAGAAACAGACACTTGGGTGGTCATTATATTAGATTCTGTAAAAAGTCATTTTGAGATCGATCGTTACCAGAACTGGAATTTATCTTTAAGAACAACTACTAATCATTTCTTGTGGTAAATGTAAGACACCAAAATGTTCATTGGCGAAGGTTTAGAGCATAAGAAAGCTTCACCACTCGTTCTTAAAGTCGCTCTTAACTTACGAACAGCTTTATGAAACGGCCCCCTGGAATAATAAATCCCTAGCACCTTTTAATTCTTTGATCATTCATCATATGATTAATGGTTATGTTTAATCAAATATTACTATTATTCTACCAATGAATAATTCTATCTGATGTATGTTTTTTTTAAACATTTTATTCTAATGTTGGAAATCTTTGTCAAGATATTTTTTACCTCAAATAAAAAGAAATCATATTATGTAATTGTGCCAATGACAGTGGTGATTTATAGCACTAGGTTTGTCATATTTGTTATCTACAACATGTTTATGCAGATGAAGACATTTTATATTGTACAATTATCTTGGAATTTATTTACAAAATAAAGAACCGTGTAGGAGGAGAAAACAATGTTTTATAAATTTATGATATTTCCATAAATTTATTTGCCTTTTCAGGTAAAAGCAAGATGTAAGGTGTATGAGATCTGCGATCAAGCAGTACTTATCTCCGGGGGTTGGAATAGACAGACGAGTCCTCAGTCATCGGCAGACAATGTACAAGATATGTATTCTGTTCTCAGGAAAAATGGATTTAGAAGGCCCAACATCAAAACATTTTTTGCTGATACAAGCAGTGTATTAGGTATGCATTATATCCAGGATCTGTCTATCTTAATACACTCCAAATTCCAAGGATTTGATATAAATCCAAATCGGCTGTGAGTAGTGGCCAGCCGAGTTTTGAATTTATTTTCAATCTTAAGGATTAACTTTTAAATCTCAAAAGATTTAAATTCAAATGTTTTAGGTTGATATTTAAACCAACAAGGTTTAAATCTAAATCTAATATTCGGCTGGTCACTATTCACAGCTAATCTGGATTCATTTTAAATCCTTGGAATTTAGAGTGTACATGTATCTTTATACATGACATATCGTATTGTTATCATATATAATTCATTTTATTTGCCATAAATCAAAACAACAAATCATTAACAATACAAAACACATGTAATGAAGACAGAAAATCCACATATCTATCTTTCTATCTGGTATTGGTTCTAAAAGACTCTTTGGAACTAGCTAGAGGTCCTCAAATGGGTCCACCCTCAAATGAGCCCTCATTCAAGTAGGTATTCTCAAATGTTATAAAAGACTGTATTATGGCGGCGTATTACAGAGCACTTTTCATCTGGGAATTGTATCGGGGGGGGGGGGGGTTATCTTCCTGAGTCCATTTTTTCTGATATGAAGCTAATAGATGCACACCAATAATAGGTTCCGGTCACATCGGGGGGGGGGGGGGGGGGGCCTTGACCTGTACCTAAAATGACGTCATTCATAGAAATAATGACAAAGGTATGAATTGTGCTATTTTCAACACTTATTTTTTTAGTGATTTAATTTATCTATTCTCATTTTTAACACATGAGCCTATGGAGATATGTTAAGTGGTGCATTGCCTAATATCAAGCCACTATACCATAGCCACTTTGAACAGCGCCACCTCTAGACAGACCTCAACTACCTCATTGACATCCATGCAGGCTGCATCCCCCTCCAAGAAAAAATATCATGATCTGTCGTCTTGTAATACGTGTCTATACACACATTCCATTAATAAATATCTTCCAGGCACGGGCGTAAGTACTTGATGTCACCCTACTCAAGTGGAAGGGAGAGGGGAGGGGATGACACAATAGTTCATCCTCCACCTACCCCCCCCCCCCCTCGAGCGACAGGTTTGCTGTTTGAATTTACATCAGTGATCCAGAAGAGCTGTCCTCTTAAAGTAAATGTCGAGAATGATATGATGGAAACATTAATCTAAATTCTCTCTTTTTTATCAACAGAAGGCATCGATGAAGAAGGTTCAAGACACACGTATCCAGCAACACATAAAATGGCTATTCAGAGCCACCTTAGTACTCTGTGTAGAACGCCGTACTGCGTAGAGAGCCTTGTCATCTATCTAAATAGCCCCACCCTAGCAGATGGAACGATGCTTCTTTGGGATACGAATCAAGATGGCATTGTAAGTAAAAGGTGTTTTTTTATATGTGTGTAGGAAAGAGTATGTTTTTTGCAGGACTAAAAAACAAAGGTTTGAAAAAACATAGAAATACATAAGAATTTAAAAAACAATAAAATACATAAGAAATAAATTATATTTCTGCAATTTTTTTTTGTAGATATTAGTTAGAAATGTAATAGTTGATACTCCCACCAAAAATTAGCATTCTACTAGCTATATTTAAAACTTAAATGAAGAATTTGGAAAGGTCATATGATCGTAGAATGCTAATTACTAGCTATATAAATTGAGTTAAAGGCAAAAACATACACAAAAAACAAATTTAGGGCAAATTTCATACGCTTATTTCCATAATTAATTAGTAAAAAAATATAAACAATTAATTTTTTGAATATTTTACTATACATTCTTGTAGGTTACATCCAGCTCTACACGCGTGCAAATTTTTGCGGCGATTGCGCAACCCCCCCTCCCCCCCCCCCCCCCAGTATATACTGGTTTGAAATAGCCCAGTTAAGATAGGGTTAAGACTCTCTACAAATAGCTTCCTTTAATATTGTTTGTGTGATAATGTTTAGATTTTCACCTCACTACTTGACCTACTTTCCCTTTTTCCTCTGAAAACATCTTTTTATTCCGGTAGGATTCTACTTTGATATTGTTTTAAAGTTTTGTAGTGGTCGATAATTGATTGTGTTTAATTTATTTAAAGGACGTGGGTTCGATTCCAAGCAATGGCGTGTTCTCCTTCAGCAAGAAATTTACCCACATTGTGCTGTGCTCAACCCAGGTGAGGTAAATGGGTACCGGCAGGAAGTAATTCCTCAAAAAGCTGTGCACACCGGAATCGGTAGACTAGCTTAGCCGGGGTAACATAGCAACGCTTTGAGCACCTAGCAAGGTGGATACATGCCCTATACGAATCCTATATTATTTCATTTTATTTATTCATCCAACAGGCTAATGCTGATGAGCAGTACACGGTAGCTGAATTCCTAGAAGACATCTCAGACTGCAATGCACGGCACATCTACATCATAGCAGACCAGAGCTTTTCCGGTAGACTGGTAGACGCCCTCGAGTTAGCATCGGACACCACCCACCATGAGAATGTTGTAATTTTCACAAGCGGAGGGAGTCTGGAATACTCATGGAACAGCGAGTTGACGAATCGATGGGTGAACTCTAATCACACGACAATGTGTGTAGATGAAATACACAGGGTGAGAGCGAATTCTTTTAAACGAGTCGGTCCATAGTTTGTTTTTTAATTCAATTCAAGAAAAAATTCGATTTTTCGTCCAATAGACGTATTTCATATACATAATGCAAATAAACAATATAGTACACACATAAATGAATACAGTACACTACAAATACACCGGTGTCAATTTAACACCAACCCGGAATCTATATATGTCCACACCGGAGAAGTGTTAAACAACACCAGTTTGGTTTGTTTTAACACCAGATAGGCGCCTAGTACAACACCAATTAGTATTAAAACAGCTTCGGTTTGATTCCAAACTGGTGTTTCAATACTAATTATGTGTTCGGGGGAAGGCCTAAAACCTAGAAACCAGGGGCATGTGTTGGGATATGCCTGTAACACTATAAATAACAATTTCACAAAAGGAAGGGCTAAAAGAAGAGAAAGAAAGAGAGGAGAAAAGAGCAAGCGAGGCGAGCAAGTGGACGTTTTATAAAGACACTTCATATGTTCATGGGTAGCTGTGTATAATAGGTAAGCTTCATCAATATTAGAGGCTGATCCACGACTCGAAATTAAAAAAAAGGAAAGGATACAGGAAATAATGTGTGATAAAACATTTAGATAAAAAGAGTTTGGAGCCACCGTTGAAAGTTAAAGTGAAATTTTCATGGTTTAGGCCAATTTATAGTTAAGCAAGGATGCAATCTTTTAACAAATTTTAAAAGTCTCACATTTTTGGAATTGTCTCATTTTTTTTTTCTTTTTTGGGGGGAGGGGGTTATTTTTGCATGTTTTTTAAGAAAGGAAAGATAATCACCTACAATGCTTCCGATTGAGTCTGCCGAAATTTGGTGACTTGTTTTTCTTATTCTCATCCTCCACAAAATGTTATTGTGCCCTTGGAAAGTCTTATTTTAGTATTTTTGACTTGCATTCAAAGTAACATGAAAGAAACGTGAAACAAATTCTTAAGAATTTTTATTTAAACTTGGCTTATCATCACATCATCACATAATATTATTATTATTATTATCTAGTAAATGTTCTTCTTTAATGTTCATTTCATTCTACAGGGATATGAAGACACGCTATCTTCCACGCCGATTCTCTACGAGAGCTCGCAAAATGCCGCCAATACGACTCTTTTCGGGGCACCCTGTGATATGCTTCCCTTTTTGACCCCGCACGAACTCCGCGTCACGTATATGGGGTGTCAAAACCTTCCCATGACCCTATGGTGGTTCCGCTTCCAGTCCACGCGGTCGACGCGATCAACGTATCGATAGCATGAAATGGAGATCATTTTGTGAGGACTCGTGATCAGAACATTGATGATCAGGACAATGTCTTTTTTCGTGTAAAGTTTGCTTTGTAAAAGCAAGCTGAAATTTCATTACAGAGCTTTCCTCTCCATAAAGCTTTCTAAAAGTTGTGGATAGACAGGAGAAGGATTGACTTTGACCTATAGCGATTTTGACTCAAGATGGCGCTGTTCAACATCAAGCTGTGATGTACTAGTACTCTATCCAGTTATAATGAGCTGTTTATGAGATGTGCTTATTATAAACTTGAAAAGCAATGAAACACTGTTATCCTAATGTTTCACGTTCATTGTATGTGATTGATTCTGAAGAGATATGGTACTGTAAGTGTCAAAAAATGTCTAAATGATTTGTTTTGAAAGTATAAGGGAATCTTTCTTCATAATCCTAATGTAGTTGGTATTATATGAATGCCTTTTATCTCTAACCCAATCTAGTTCATCCCACTGTTGTTTTAGGCAGTGCATTCATTAATCCATCCCATTTTTTAAAAGATCAAGAAAGGAAAAGTTAGCTACTGATCTTAGTCCATTGTCATAGAGTTTAGTTCACATTTGTTTTATTTATTTTTTGTTCATACGTGAATAAAAATTATAAATTTGTTGTTAAATGATTAGAGTGAAACCAAATGTTTTCCCACCATATTCATTTGCCATGTGTTCCCGTTTGTTATGAAATTTAAGATTTCTTCTTCAGAATGTTGCATTTGAGCCAATTGATAGGCTCAACTAATATGTTTCAGGAAAGTACCAAAAATTTAGTTATTTTTTTTTAAATTATACCCGTTTTCACATGTTATGTTATATTTGTTCTTTATTTTAAAGTTGTTTTCAAATTGCATGATTCAGTTTAAAGCTCACATTCTTTCTGTTACCTTCCTCACTGTTAAAACAACCTTCAATATTTTCTTGCCAATGAAGGCAGTGTTCTTTGCGTTAGCCATCTCATGTTCATCACACAAAATCATTTTACCAATTTTTCTATTCATTAAATTCTTTTTTTTTCAAGAGTGGTCTTGTATATTGAGGCAATGCCTGTATGTAAATAAGCATATTTATGATTGTAAATGTACAAAGTGAACAACAGATTATGAGAGAAAAGATTATGAAAAGTGTTGTAATTATAGATAGGCCCTATTTTTTCATATTATGTAGCCTATATAAGAGAACGATGCATTGCTTTTTAATGTTGAGTAAGTAGTATAGTGATATCCCATCCTGCATTACAGAGATAGGGTCCCAATGCCTGAAGGATCAACTCGATTATTCCCGATGATATGTTTGACTTTGTTGGTCTAGTAATTAGAATCAATCTTACTTGATTGTAATGGTTGTGAATGCTCAGCCTCCCTGTCACAATATAATTGGAAATTGTGAAAATATTTGAGTAAGTAACCAGAATGATTTATATAAGATAATAGTGATAAAAATAATAATTTCCTGATTTATATAGAACTTAATACAACGGAACGACTTCTCTAAGCACATTACGGATATACCATTATCCCGGTTATCTGATCCTTGCATGCACGCATACGATGTATTCACTCTTTACATTCCCTGGGAAGCATTCGAACAAGAGTTCCAAGATTGAGTTATAATAATGATAATATAGGTGTATTTACCCAGGGAAGCCACTTCAGTTCTGAAAACTGTTCTCCCAGTGGGCCCTGTTCTTATTATTACCCCAGCTCTAGCTGGGCTGCCTAGGCGCTCAAGCATTCAAGGAATTTCTTCCTACCGAGTACCAATTCACCTCACCTGGGTTGAGTGCAGCACAATGTGGATACAACTTAAGATGTCAGACACGATGAAAAATGTATGCTTATATTGGATTGACATTTAACTTTGAAGTGTTGGCTTTTATATCTCTTGACAACTGATGTGTGGAATCAATCCCACTTCTGCCTCTGTTTGAATAATATAATTGTTAATGCTTTGAAGTTCTGATTTAGAAGGAATTTGTTATCATTTTGTTAGCATTTTTATTGTTTAGGCGGTTACCTACTGTTGTTTAGTTTCAAGTTATTTGCAAACCTTAAATGAAAGCACCCCCATACACTCCCTTATTTTTCCATCTCATTGTGCTCTTCTTTGTCTTTCTGTCTCTGTCCTTTTCATTCTCTCTCTCTCTCTCTGTCTTCCTCTTTTATCTGTCATTGAATGCAGGTATTTATATTAAAAATATTTCCTTCCAGTCGAGCCCCTAAGTGTAGCCTTTGTTTATTAAACATGTTTGACTTCTGAATTATGTAATCCAAAGGTTTCATAGTTGTATACGGGGACCAATTGGCTAAAAAAAAAGGGCAAGAAGATAATGTTTATGTATAAGGAGACTGGGCTTACCAGCATAGGCGGCGGAAGCGGGGGGACGGGGGGGGGGACCTGTCCCCCCACCCCCTAAATTTGAGGTGGGGGGGCGATCCCCCCCTAAATTTATAGTTGATAACCTTTTTTTTTTTTTTTTTTTTTTTTTTTTTTTGCTTGTCAATTTTGTTTCCTGCGTGGTCCCCCCCTAAAATTTTGGTTGATAACCTTTTTATTTTGCTTGTCAAAATATCTGGGTGGTCCCCCTCTAAATTTTTAGGCTTCCGCCGCCAATGCTTACCAGGCATGGAGGCTGGGGTCTTTCATCAATTCCTATCAGCTATTTCCTCTTACAATATCAATAGCAAACCATTATTATATATCTAATTTCTAGTTAGTAACAAACGTGAGTTCTGTAAGTTGCTTTGACCTTTCTTATTTTTTCCCAGTTTCCAGAGGAACAGCACCTGTTGAGTGGCTGAAAACTCTGTTTTATTATTTCGTATTTGGTGATAATTTTTCACTATGATCAATGATGTGTTGAAGTACCTTTTTATGAATGTATATATTTATATATATTATATATATATCAGCTCAGGATCCATGGTAATAAAACATGCACAAAAGAGCAATGACAATGGTGTTTCTTTCGTTTTCTATTGTTATCTATGCTTTTTGCAATTAAAGGTAAATGCTAGTTTTGGTAACGATATCAAAATGAGTTCGTACAGAATCCAATGAAATGACCACCAAAGTGTCTGTTTGTATAAATAAAACGCATGTGCCAAAGGATTCTGGAAGAAATTGTGTAATTGCTGAGAAATCAGCAAATAAGCACAGGATTCGGGTAGAGCGTCGGGCCCGACGCTCAAAGCAATAATTATACACTGTCCCACGTGCGCTTATCTGTGTTGGGGAAGTTCAGTCTGAACATTTTTCAGCGTAGATTTCAAGATTTCACAAAGTTCAGTTTATGTAACTGTACCAGACCTAGATCCTGGATGATATACTGACAATTAAGCCTGGCTTTACAGACTTTCTCATGAAATCAGTGTTTACTGCAACTACTGGAATTTCTCTTTAAGATACTGCAGTTAATATTGAGTGAAATATGTAGGCCCTAATTCCCATAAATTTTGTAACTTGGATCACCAGATTCCAGAGGGGCACTAATTATAACAACAGTAAAAATAATAAAAATAATTATAATTATTACAACAACAAAAATAATAATAATCAGGTGCGGATCCAGGATTTTCCAAGGGAGGGGGGGGGGAATTTTGGTGATTTCTGGAAAAGTTTTAGGAAATTTATTTATTATTTCACTCCCTTCTGTTTCGTTTTCTTTCATATTGTAGTTCATTTAGTTAAAGATATATAGAAACTAATTTCCATTGTCATTGTAAATGGATCACCAAATTCCAGGAGGATAATAATAGTTATGATAATAAAAATAATTTCGGGAAATGTATTTGTTCATTTATTGATTATGTTACTTCTTTCTGCTATTTTGATGCTGCTTTTATCAGAACCAGACCAGCGCCATCGTATAAAAAGTAGCGGATATGCTTCAGTTACTGAACGCTTGTGGTGCGGAATATTTTAGTGCGGGCCTGCTACGGACCAACAAATTAAACTAGATACGAGAACGTAACATGAATATTTCTCTCGCTTGCATAACAGAGCGAGGCTATATAAAGACGCCGCTTTTCCGACAACGGAGACGATGGCGGTGGCGTACGTCGTCAACATTAAAATATCTTTGAATTAAATAACTTATAAAGTATATGGAAACTTGGACATAAAGGTGATCAAGTATTATTAAATATCCTGCCTAAGTTTCAGGTCGCATGACCAAGGTCATTTAGGGTCATTGAACTTAATTTGGGAATCAACGTCGAATCTTAACCAAGGCAAAGTTTTTGAAATGTCGTCAAAACTTAGAAAGTACATGAATCTAGTTCATAAAATTTGGACACAAGGGTAATAGTGAATCCCTGAATATCCTACCTGAACTTCATGCCACATGACCAAGGTCAAATGCAATTTAGGGTCAATGAACTTTGACCAAATTGGGGGTAATTGTTGAATCGCCATCATTACTTTAAAAGTTTTATGGATCTAGTTCATGAAATGATGACTATGTCTTAAGGGTTATCAAGTATCACTGATCGACTTACACAAGTCTTAAGTCAAATAATCAAGGTCGAATGTCATTTAAGGTCAATGTACACAGTATTTTATTGTCACAATAAATGGTGTTTATTGTGAATAATCAATAGTCGTTTTCATTTTACCGTGTTTACACTTGATCGGCTTTTGGTTCAGATCCAAAAGCCGATGCAGAATCGGCTTTTAGTTTGCGTTTACACGTTGTTACAGCTCGCGGTTCAGAACCGCGAGCCGACGCAAAAACCTGAAATGATACGCACACCAACAATATACGTCGTAATAAAGACAACGCTGGATCAGTGCGCTTACAATTACGTCACAATGGTAAAGTAAATGAAATGCGCACAAATTGCCGATGCAGAATCGGCTGTCTGTTTACACGTAGTAAAAAAGCCGATTCTGCATCGGCTCGCGGTTCTGAACCTACTACTTTGGTGGTGCAAATTGCCGGTTCTGAACCGCGAGCCGATGCAAGTTACTCGCGTTTACACGCTATGAAAAAGCCGATGCTGCATCGGCTCGCGGTTCAGAACCGCGAGCCGATTCAAAAGCCGATTAAGTGTAAACACGATATCAGCACTACTGCTATTATTGAATCGTGTAATGCAACCGAGACTGCCAGAGGCGCGGCGGCGTCCCTCTTGTCATTTTTTATTAACATAAATGAATTTCTAGTAACTTAATTCTGAATAATTATTTCAAGAAACCTCCGAAAGCACGGGTATCATACAATTATTACCCAAAAAATATATGTAATTAAAATGGACAATTATAAAATATTTATCTTTACTTAATTATACTGCTTAATAATCCAACGTCGTTTATTTACAAGGTCACACAAATATTGTCATTTCAAAATAATTTTGTGTTTGTAATAATAATCAGTATATATCTGTGCTAAAGTTGTTTTGAATTAGTACCAGTTTTTAGAACTGAAGTGACTTCCCTGTGTAAAATATGACATTACTATTATTATTATTATAATTATTATTACTATTATCATCATTATTATTATTATTATTATTAATTTGCCGCTGACAAGATTTCGTCAACGGGTAGGCATTGGGATAAACGGTTTACAGACAAAGTAGTAGGAAATTGAATAAATTGTATTTTTATTAAGAAGTAGCGATTCCTTAGTTTTCTTTTAATCCCATGCACAAACTGGCAGAGAGCGTGGTTTTAGAACGCAATTTTGCAACCTGAAGATATCTGTACAATGTGCAACAAATTTAACGTGATAAACAACTACAATAATTCGTGGTTATAAGTTACGACTAAAAATGAAGAGAACGAAATAATATATTATGCTTATTTTCATCAACAGACTAGTTTAATCTTAAATGATTTATAAGTTCATCCAATGGATGGTAGTATAAAACCAACGAACGAAGAGGGCCGCTGTCAAGGCCCTATATATACCGAGGTTGTTTTACCTGACTGCTAAGAAAGCACGAATGCCTGTGAGCAAGC
This sequence comes from Lytechinus pictus, assembly GCF_037042905.1. Classification (NCBI taxonomy): domain Eukaryota; kingdom Metazoa; phylum Echinodermata; class Echinoidea; order Temnopleuroida; family Toxopneustidae; genus Lytechinus; species Lytechinus pictus. The sequence goes on along the minus strand of NC_087257.1, from coordinate 7,626,727 downwards.
AGATTCCGGGCAAGGTGGTAAATCAACACCGGAGTTTTTGCAGAGTAAGGGAGTTACTTCAACAGAAACCGGTTCATGGAGGTATACCACACTGACCAACCTACCTAAGACTTACAAATGTATAAAATAAGATACATTCTACCTTTTATTGGATCAGAAATTCACAGTCACAACCGATGTTCCTTTAAATAAACGAACGTAGAGGGCAGCAACACACAATTCGACAGCGCTGCTTCCGCCAACTAGTTAGATGGCTCAATATAACCACGATAACCAATCGGTTATGCATCGCGTCAAACAAAATCCAATGTTTCATGTTTCCAAACATTTAAGGCAAAATCCATCCAAAAGGTTGATATGATTGAGACAAAAAGGTGTATAATAACATTAGAATAACACTAAGAATTCCATATAAATCGGGTGCAAAATTATAGCATTTTATATATTATTTTCACCATGTTCACGAAGCAGTATCGTTCATCGATTAGAAATGAACCCAGATGGACTCGATGAGGACCAATCGAATTTTGGATTTCATTTTGAGAATAAATTTTTGGAATTCGAATTAAAGTATGATTTCGATTGGCGCCCAACTACAGTTCATGTCGATGTATTTTATATTAAGTCCACACAATTTAGAGTGTGAAAGGGGTGTGCAAATGAGGGAGCTGGTGATGCCACACACAATTTTTCAATCTATTATGAAACCAACATGTAAAATATTAATTTCAGCTATTACATTTTATTATTTTTAGACTTGCCAATTACGATGGGCTTAATCATTGAGTAGCGTAAAGTATGGTTACATGTAGAGCAGTGAAGGCAATATTCCCCGCAATCCCACAAAGTGTTACGAGCGCTGCTTTCGTCTCGAGTGATAATGCCACCATCTTCCATAATTCTGCATTTTCCAATTTACCGTCGGTGTTAGAACTCTGGTGCTTGTCATCGCAATCACGAAGCTGCTTTCCGTGCTCATCATCAGGGTGGATGACAGTAGATCCATGATTCCGTTTGGGTACTGGATCTGTTGTTGATAATATCTGGGATTTTCGAAGGAACGCACGTTCAACCCATCTTGGTACGTCTCTCGCGTTGCCAACGTTGTACATCCTCAAGACAATCGCTTCGATTATTATCGATGTACAGGCGATAATTACCATCACACAGATGTAATTAGCTGAAAGAAAACAAAAAAGTTAATTAATAATTATGATCATATTTGTATCAGCACGATAAATGTTGGCTATAAAAGAAAGTTTGAAATACATTGTAAAATGACCATCGATAAATATTGATAATATTGTGTTACGACCTTAGTGATCTACTACAGGTTGTATGACCTACCATTATCGTGCGTCACATCATTTGGACCAAGAATGACAATAATTATTGATGTCACGAATCCATGGATGGCGACAGGGTCCCGTCTTACACAGAGTTACGATTGATCCGATCAATCGCAGCTATGGACGGCCAGCAACGTCAACATCTATTACGCATGTTCGTTCAAAATATTTTCTAGCTATGATGCATATTTCATGCATTCATTGTTTTCTTGAAAATTCAATGTGCTTCTCTTCGTTTACCAAGGACATTGTGCAAATGCCCTCGAGAATAAAGTATGACACTGATGGATTTCCATAGAGGTTCGATTGATCGGATCAATCGTTACTCTTTGTAAGACGGGGCCCTGGTGGGTGTTTCATAAAGCTGTTCGTAAGTTAAGAGCGACTTTAAGAACGACTGGTGATCCTTTCTTACGCGCTAAATAATTACCAATGAATATTAAATGGTGATCATTTACCACAAGAAAGGATCACCAGTCGTTCTTAAAGTCGCTCTTAACTTACGAACAGCTTTATGAAACGGCCCCCAGGTATGTTGACATAATAAGACGAATTAAAGATAACTCGTTTTATCTCAATGAAATATCAGAAAATAGTATTGTTCCTAATGCCTCATGCATATTAATTATTTCGCCACCTCCTTTAGAATAGAAAAAGTTTCATTACCTAAATAGGGGGCAGTAACCCATGGTCCCTGTGGCGTGGGCACCTAATGATAAAAATCCCTAATATTTATTCACAGCTAAAAAAAAGTACCTATGATGGGAGAACCTGTCGGTGGCATGGCAGTTTGTACAGTTTCCTGGAAGAGGACCATGGCTAGAAGGTTGGTGATACCAAATGAGATCTTCTCTCCAGACTCTGGAGGCAGTAAAAATATTACCATGGTGGATACAGAGAGTAAGACGGACGGGATAACAATACCCAGGACGTAGACCTTTGATTTCCTCCTGAATGTGATGTGGTAATGTATCTCGGCAAAGGGTTCTTCATGCGTGCTGTAGGTGACGCATTCTTTTTTAACCGTGTCTTTGACGATCTCCCATACGCCGTTTTCACGATAGCGATCGATGGTTGTCTCGTTCTGGTCAAAAAAGAAGTCAAGATCCTCTTCGTTATGAGGACTTGCCCAGGGTCCGAATTGAAAGACACATTTCTGGACGTCGAAAGGAAACAGCGTAACGTCGAACAGACAGGTGCTGGTGATGACTGCCGGTGAAAGCCAAGAAACGGTTCCGTCAGAAGATATTTCTACTTGACGATGATTCAGAAGTAAGAAATCAGGACTGTTGCTGTAAAAATGAAATAATCAACGCTTAGAGCAACAATCTTTCTCTACTTAAAGGTCAAGTCCGCCCCAGGAAAATGCAGACTTGAATAAAATAGAGAAAAATCAAACTAGCATAGTGCTGAAAATTTCACCAAAATCGAATGTAAAATAAGAAAGTTATGATATTTTAAAGTTTCGCTTATTTTTCACAAAACAGTGATATGCACAACTAGGTGACTCAGTCGATGATGTCCATCACTCACTATTTATTTTGTTTTTTATTGTTTGAATTATACAATATTTCATTTTTTATAGATTTGACAATAAGGACCAACTTGACTGAACCATATAGTATTAAACAATGCTAATTCCACATGTTCAGGGAGGGATTAATAATTGTATCACTTGACAATGTGGAGAAAATTAGAATATTTTAAATTTCTTATAATAAAATACAAAAGAAATAGTGAGTGGATGACGTCATAGTCTCCTCATTTGCATACCAGCCAGGATGTGCATATAACTGTTTTGTGAAATTAAGCGAAACTTTAAAATGTTATAACTTTTTTATTTTACATCCGATTTTGATGAAATTTTCAGTGTTATGCTTGTTGGATTTTTCTCTTTTTATTCAAATCAACTTTTCGTTGGGGTGGACATGTATGGTCCTTAAAAAAAATCTTTCAATCTCTCTTTCTCAATCTTTCTCATGGTGTATCGAATCTTAATGTAGTTATCGTGCAGCCACCTAGCCACGGGCGTGAATCCCGGGGATGGGGGATACATCCCCCACTTTTCGGAGAGGAGAATGGCATGTACAATTATCCCCCACACTTTTCAAGATAGAAAAATATATATTTCTCCATCAAATTGTTAATACTACTATTAATGTGTGGATTCATCTATGCAGTCCAAGTTTTTAAATTGGCCTAATTTTGCCTTCTTAAAATGCAAATTTCTCGCGCGGGTCACTCCGCTCCCGCGCTCAACTTATTCTTACAAAAATTTGGCCGTGACAAATCCATACGTTTAGCTTCTTGCAAAGGTTATATCCACTGCATCATGGGAGATTAGTTATAATAAGTCCATTTATGAATATGTTATTCCAGTGACTTGCAAATATGATTATGACTTCTATCATAAACGAATTAAAACATCCTTTACATACACTTTCGTGAAAAATATTTGGCCTACCGTATTCTTCAAAACATGGGCGGAAATCCCAGGGGGGACGTGTCCCTCTACTCAAAATAGTAGGGGGGGGACACAAGATCAAATGTCCCCCTATATACTATTTTGGGTCTTTTATGATGGTAAGAAATACATCATTTAAAATCGAAATAAAACGTGTTTTTTAGGACGAGATGACCTGACTTTTGGAATGATAACCTTTTTTTTTTTTGCTTGTCAAATTTATTTTCGTCGAAATAACCTTTAATTTGGGGTGAAAACCTTTTTTTCTTTTGCTTGTCAAATTTTCCAGCCCCTTGTCCCCCCTACCTTTTGGGAGAGATTTCCGCCCCTTCTTCAAAAGTATACGATGAGTTACTGATGACTTTGATCAAATCAATGCCGTTAACGAAACATTCATCTTTACCCTTTTATCCATTTATCCATTTATATGGGACTTCTAATCACATTAATTAACACGAAATGTAAACAATATTTCATAAATGAATTTTGCTCAAATTTGGAATGTTGCATCATCTCCCTATATATTTTTACAAATTATTTGAAATATTTCATTTTCATATTCATCATTATGATATGTCCACGTTTTTGGAAGATTATATTGTGGTCATGTGTGATGGCCTATGATCATTTCATATGTCACCCTTATTCCTGATAATCATGATCCTATTTTTGTTGTCATTCTCATCTCACCTTTGACCAGCATGACCAGTGAGCAAATGAATTTTCATTGAAGAAAACTCGACTATTATATCCCTATTTGCTCTTTTTATTAGTTCTTGTTCATATCCTTCTGTAGTTTACGTTATTGATAATATACTCTCGTCATCCTCTGGTACTTGATGCATATTATTTTAAACGACTGAAGCAACTTTTTGAAGGCTCGATAACTGCGCTCACCGCCGCAATTTCTCCCATAATTACACTCCCTTGAAAGACGATTTGATAATCATTCTGTTTCTGTTTTTCCAACTACGGATTTTTGCTCGGTCGCTTCGCTTGCTCGCATTTGGATACTAACTGTAATACAGTAGTTTACGTCACAACAAATCCAGTTCAATATAACCAGCATTGTGATAGTCCTTCAAGTGGAAGATGGTAGTATTATGCTTACAGTTATATACCCCTGTACATATATAGCCCGTGATGCGATAATTACACACCACTTGAAAGAGGTTTTGGGGCAACATTCTTTCTTCCACCTACTGAAAATTTGCTCTCTCGCTATGCTCATTCGCCACATTATCCAATAATCACACCCAAAGACGTTATAATATGATCACACCTCATGAAAGACGATTTTAGTCATCATGTCTTCCAGCTACTGAAAATTTGCTCGCTCGCATTTGGATATTAATTGTAGTTTAGTAGTTTATAACACAACAAATTCATTATATAGCCATTGAAAAAAAAATATGTAGAAGCCTTTAACTGAAAAGTTAAAGTTCTTTCAAAGTTGAAATTCTTTCAAATATAAGTTCAAAAAATTTATCCAAGATAACCATTAAATTTAACTCTTCATCACTCAAACTCTTGTATTTTTTTAAATCAAACATGATTATCATGTCACGTACGCTCTTCCATCTCTTTCGTTTTCATGTTGATCAACGAGGTCCGTCTTTGAGTGCTGGGGCTGGATTCTGGAGACCTTTAATCTCTCTTTTTCTTATTTCCTTTTCTATTTTAATTTCCCCTATTTCCTTTTAATTTAACTGGTTCATGCTCAAGTTGTTATTTTGATTTTTATATGCTATGCAACTACAAGAATATTTATTAGGAGGCTGCACTTTATATACAAGCTTCGCTTTTTAGCCGCCTCCTCCATTTCCAACCTGATATGTAATAATCTTGAATATAATTTTTGTACAGGAATACTTGAAATATGTTTTGTTATTTATATGTTAAAATGTACAAAATAAACTGTAATTGTTGAAAATGGAAATAAACGAAATGAAATGAAAAGTAAAAGGATTATGTACATAGTTATATACCCCCGTATAAATAACCTTAGTTGTAGGGTTGTCCCCCCCCCCCAATTTTTCATTTTCAGGTCAAAATATTGCTTTCACCCCCCCCCCCCCACCCCCTTGCTCGGACCGGATATACGCCAGTGCATTACATTGTATAAAAATGTAGATAATAACTGAACAGTTCTTTGGACAAGATATGATACTCACCTTGTCAACAATGTAACAGTTGGACTCCAAATCTGTCCAACATCCACCTCTAGGAATGCAACATCGGGATAGTCACTCCTATTCCACGATAGATGATCGTCTCGCCATATCTGAAACCCATCAACAATATCATGATAGATTATGAAATGAAGTGTGTATACGGTCACGAAACACAAAAAGTAATGATATGAATTAAGAGGATTTACTCAACAACACGAAATTATATTTCTAAATATGTTAAAATTGCCTCTCTTCTTAGACTCTAACGGCCCACCTTTCCCTTAAAGGACAAGTCCACCCCAACAAAAAGTTGATTTTAATAAAAAGAGAGAAATCCAACAAGCATAACACTGAAAATTTCATCAAAATCGAATATAAAATAAGACAGTTATGACATTTTAAAGTTTCGCTCAATTTCACAAAACAGTTATATGCACATCCTGGCTGGTATGTTAATGAGGAGACTATGACGTCATCCACTCAATATTTCTTATGTATTTTATTATATGAAATATGAAGTATTCTAATTTTCTCCCCATTGTCAAGTGATACGAAGATTAATTCCTCCCTGAACATGTGAAATTACCATTGTTTAACACTATATGGTTCAGTCAAGTTGGTCCTTATTGCCAAATCTATGAAAATTGAAATATTGTATTATTCAAATAATTAAAAACAAAAGAAATAGTGAGTGATGGACATGATCGACTGACTCACCTATTTGTGCATATCACTGTTTTGTGAAAAATAAGCGAAACTTTAAAATGTCATAACTTTCTTATTTTACATCCGATTTTGATGAAATTTTCAGCACTATGCTAGTTTGATTTTTCTCTATTTATTCAAGTCAGCATTTTTCTGGGGTGGACTTGACCTTTAACTAAATAACATACTTTTTTCTTTTCCATTCTGTCTCGTAAGATTCTCTTTCTGATGTACATCTATCTCACCTAAATTAAAACCCCGATCAAAAGTTCCAATTCGAAATTGAATCCGGAACTCCGCATCTCAAACCTTTAACCCAGATCCCCATTACTATACACACAGCGCATATTGCTGAGGTGAAAATGGGATATCCTCGTTCAGGGTTGGTTTGTTTGTTTGTTTATTCATTTTCCGATTATTAAAAAAAAAACAATACATACATATATATAACATAAATAAATAACACAGATGGCATCAATTGAAATAAACAAAATGAATTGCAAATATGTTGAATAGATAAAATAATCGAAAGGATTGCCCATTTCAGAGTCATTAACATAATTACTCTGTTCTTCCATGGGGTCCATATGAGTGAATCCCTTGTTTAGGATGTGCAAAATCTGGCAACTGGCCCATTTTGGTCGATCCCTTTATTACCATTCAACACAAAACGAAGCAATTAAAAAAAAGTACAATTTAAAAAACAGAGCGTGTATAGATAAAGAGGGAATGGTCATATATTGGTACCAGAATGCATCCCTTGGGAGAAAATGATAATGAATATTATTGATTGCAAATTTATGCGGTTATGGTCTTTGTTCCCAAAAGAAAAATTACTCTTAATCGCCCGCGGGCGTTATTGAAAGTAGCGAAACAAAAATCCATAGACAACCCCCCCCCCCCTCCTGCATCCGTCAAGGACTGTATATTTTTTTCGCTGCAGCATACATGAACCGTATACTCCCTCACATCGCCGCTCTTACTAAACAACAACAATATATTAAATCATTGCCTTTGCGCGTGCCCCATCCTAAACACAATAATGTCTTGTGATTCTTGTCATTTGCATATTTTGAGGAAAATTGCGTAAATCAACTGTAAAATTTACCATTTTAATAGCAGAGTAGAGTGTTACTTGTTGATTAGGTTCATCCTGATATAAAAAGAAATAATAATGGAATAAAATTCTTGTTAATCACAATATTTAAATTGCATGGCTCATAATCGAGCATGGAGCCAGATTATTATTATCATTATTTAAACAATTGCACACCTAGTTACCAATAATGCACATAGCATTTCCATTTATTTGAAAGCAGGATAAAAGATCATTGTAGATTAAATGCCTTGCTCACGGGCATAGGTGTCGCGGCCGGGGATCGAACCCCGGACTTCCCATGTATATAGCCAGGCGCCTTAGACCACCTCCCATTATGCTCAACGATTATGGAGGCAGCTTGTCAGGTCGTAAACTTAAAGCCTATTTAAAAACAGCTAAAGTCATAAAATAATTATTTTCAGAGGCGGTGATGGTTAATGACACTGTGCGTTGAATAAATAATAAATAAATAAATAATATAGGATTTGTATAGCGCACGTATCCACCTTGCTAGGGGCTCAAGGCGCTCCTTTCTTGCTGAAGGAAAACACGCAATGGCTATATAGGATTCGAACCCACGACCCTCTGTTTGAAAGGCGAGAGTCAGAACCACTAGACCACGACGCGCCCACGCGTTATACCCAAACAGCTAATGATAATAAAATATACATGGTTTCAGAACGGTGAAGAGCTTAGAGCTTTAACATAATCATAAAGTTGTAAACATCGTTATTTCTCAGCAAATAGTGCTTAAATACTTTTAAAGAAAACCCCTACATAATCGAGTACAAACAATTACTGCATTTCCCTATGCAACTATATATATGGATTAAAAATTATTCTAAGCTCTTCACCGTTCCAAAACCATGCTGTACACTTAATAAACCTTTCATTTATTTGTATATATATATATATATATGTTCATTGATTGATTTGAATAAACTTCACCCCTTGGATTTGAAAAGAGTTATCTTGACATGGTTTTATTTACAACTAGCTAAATTTGCCTGTCATTATTTTTTATTCATATTGCCTACCGTCCTCAAAGTTCCGAAGTGAAAATGATAACACTATAGGGCACGTGATATTTTACGGCGTCTCAAGGCATGGACGTTGGCTGATTACATTAGAAGTAAAGACGCTCAACAATTCTATAATAATTAGCAGTAAACTAGTAAAGCAAAAAACAACAACAACACTCACGAATTGTACGATGTGGTCGACGAGCATACGCATTTTGACGTTGACAGAGGATGAATTATTAGTGTAAGGTGGGATGGTTGTAGGTCCGTAGTTTGATATAAGATCATTATGAAGCTTGATCTTCGTCATTCTTATCCCATCATTTTCTGCAATAACTGAGGAGAGAAAGAGAAAGTGAATTGAGAGAAATAGAGGGAGGGGGAGATTGTTGGTGAATAGACAGATCAGTTGAAATAAATAAAAATATACATTATGGGAAAGTTGCAAACAAAAACTGTGAAGGTATGTACCAAGCCCAAGTCTGTTGCACGGTGACTGTGTCATGCAAGTATGACACATGACATTCGCCTATAATGGCTCATGCCAGCCTATATGGTTGATCGTCAAAATAAGCAGGTTGACCTTTACGCCTGGATATATGACCACGACAACAAAGACAACATTTTACCAAGTTACCTTTTTTACGTTATTGTTATCATATGCATCACCACATGGTATTTGACATCCACAGTTTGGTATTTCTGTTTTATGTTTCTGTTTATGGTAACTCCCGCAGGAACTCGACAGGACAGCATTTTTGCTGGTAAACGCCAACATGGCCAAGCTGGTATATAACCAATGACCTAGGAAACATTTTACGTCTAGGTTAATCAGTCATAGTGACGTTATAGACGACAGATATCACTCTCGGGCCTTTTTTCAAAGTGGCGACAATGGCAGAGTTGGGACTCGAACTCACAACCTTCCGATTATTAATGCTCTAACCAATGGACCACACGATCCTCATATAAGGTGATAATCTGGATACTGATCAGTGATGGGGATTCATCAATGTACATTTTTTTATAGTACGTCTGTTGTTCTGAAGCAGCATCTGCAACGGAAACTCAATACATAATCCAATCACTCGATGTGTGATGGCTGCTCAATAATTCAAATTGAATCAACTCGTGTTTGTAGAGGCAGGCATCAATTTAATGAGAAATAGCATAGTCCACTGAGCAATATCAAGGCTCAGTGTCGAAATGAGGTATGATAAGAAAATGGGGGAGAGGGGATGGGGCATGGAGGGGTACGGGGGAGCGTTTCATGAAAGGACTTGTCGGACTTTTTATCCGACAAGTCCCATTTTATCCGACAGTTACCATAGTAACAGTACCTCTCAGCCAATCAACATCAGAGAAAGATGTCAGATCTGACAACTTGTCGGATGAAAATGTTGATGAAACACTCCCCGGGTGTGTATATTGCACCAATGTCGAACATATAACGTGAATAACATCAACAATAGACAAACATTAAAGGGATGGTCCGGGCTGAAAATATTTATATCTAAATAAGTATAGTAAAATTCACAGAGCAAAATGCTGAAAATTTGATCATAATTGGATAACAAAGTTATCAAACTTTAAAGTTTATCAATATTTTGTGAAAACATCTATATGCACATCGTCATGAGTATTCATTAGGTGGGCTGATGATGTCACATCCCCACTTTCCTTTTTCTTATGTTATTACATGAAATCATTTTTTCATCCATGTGTAAATGATGTGTCTCCATTGGGATAAAATAAGTTGCGGCAATAAATAACTGATGCACTTAATCAGTTGTCAATCCAATTGTTTTAGTTCTTGGTAGAAAAATTTGGAATAAACCTAATTTCATATAATAAGATACAAAAGAAAGGGGATATGACATCATCAGTCCACCTAATGAATATCCATGAAGGCATGCATTGAACTGTTTCACCGAAATAATGCAAATCTTTAAAATTCAATATCTTCGTTATTTGTTATCCGATTATTTCGATCAAATTTTTAGCATTTTGCTTTGTGAATTTTACCTAATCTATTGAGATATACATATCTCTAGCCTGGACCATCCCTTTAAGGAAACCAATGTGTGTTTTTTGTGTTTTTTTTATCTAAAATCTCCAGGACACAAACAAGAAAGGAAAACGAGCGAGCTAAAAACAACATATTAATTTGTATCATTACGTTTGCATTTGAACCAGTGATGTGGAATTAAGTTTTGATCCCTTATATACAATAAACATGACAAAAGGTCTGAGATTTCATCATGGACACACTGTAAAAAAATTATCTGAATTAGTAGTTAACACTTAATGTATACACTGTAAAAAATGAAGTGCTAATTTAGCACTTACAGTGCTTGTATAGTGACTGCACTACGAGTGTTGATTTTCTAGTTTAAATTTGAACTAGAAAATCAGCACTAATAAAGCAGTCCCTATATACAAGCACTCTTAGTGCTAAATTAGCACATCATTTGTTACAGTGTGTAAGTAGAATTTATTATTTTTAATTATTTCTCTATTTTTTTTCAGTAGATTTAACTTTTAATTTACTTGATTTATTTGATTTATTTGGGTTCAATATACATTTTTACGAAAACTCACGTATTGCTAGCTTGCTTCGAGCTAAGTCCAATTAGGCCAAAGATAATTATGAATTATAAAATTATGTTGAATTTACTTATATCTTTTAAATTAATGCCTTATTTAAATAATACCTGAATATTCATAAAGAGCAAGTAAATGTAAAAAAAAATAATAACTGTCATATCTATTTGTTTTTTATTGTTTTGGATTAGGGTGTGAACAATATTTCATTCTTTTGTTGAATCAAAGAAAGAGCAACATTAAATAGTCACTCATTAGAAAATTTCAGATTTTTTTTAGGTTTTCGGAAAATGTTAATATTATTCTTACCGTTTTATTAGGATGAACAGGTCGCGTATAAATATAATTGTCAGTACATATCATGTACAAGTAAGTGACAATGCATAAAGCCTGATATTTGGATATAAGATGTCTAAGACTAATGATGCCACTGAAAGTGGGACGATGGGGGAGAGGACTTCCGAATCACGACACTGTAAAAAACGAAGTGCTACTTTAGCACTTACAGTGCTTGTATAGTGACTGCACCACGAGTACTGATTTTTTTTCTAGTTCAAATTTAAACTAGAAAATCAGCACTCGCGGTGCAGTCACTATACAAGCACTGTAAGTGCTAGATTAGCACTTTATTTTTTACAGTGCATGGAAAGTCCACTCCCCCAATTGTTTTTATACATATTTTATTGTTTGTTTTTCTTAATGGAATCAAGTTGTTGTAACTTAATTTACTTGAGTAAAATGGATGCAAAAAATAAGTAAATTTAACATTAAACTGCTAAACTTATAAATACTTGCAAAAATTGATGCAATTTATGCCTTGATTTTATTGAGTAATTAAAAAAAATTGTACAGTGTACCTTCCTGGCTACCTCCTTGTTTATCAATCTATAAAGGGTCATAAAGACTAAGGCGCAGTATATTTTCACAGACAAGAAAACCTGTCAAAAGATCACGTCATATTTTTTTTCTCACAGTAACGATATTGATAGTTATAAGACCATCTCTCATTTTTTTGTTATAATACTTTCCTTCATTATTCATTCCCCGCTTTTTTATCATTTGATTTTGGATCGCTCGAAAAATGACAGCAGCGACCGAACGAAGCAGAATCCATTCACGGTTGTTCCAATTGATGTTGTATGTGATGTCATGAACCAGGGCTTGGATGTGTTTTAATTTCGTTTCTTGGATAGCATGAAATTTGACTTAAGGCTTTCATATCTGTATTGTGAGAGCAACTGCTGCCATACCATTTATGGTTTTCTGTATCATTTCACTACTCTGTGACAGAGTAATTGCAAAGAGCTATGATTGGCTATAGACAGAGTCTCTGTCTATTGCCAATCATAGCTCTTTGCAATTACTTTGAATTGTTCCAAAAGAGTAAACTCATGTTACGCTCTGATAAGTGGATCCCAAATACAAAATTGCCCCTACTTGTTATTGCCATTGACAGCTCAGTGCTGCTTAAATTGCACTCATTCTAACTTTACTATACCCCTCCTCTCATGCTTTAAAACGCTCTTCTGTTCTCTTGTTTATATCACTGTAAAAAATGAAGTGCTAATTTAGCACTTACAGTGCTCGTATAGTGACTGCACTACGAGTGCTGATTTTCTAGTTTAAATCTGAACTAGAAAATCAGCACTCGTAGCGCAGTCACTATGCAAGCACTGTAAGTGCTAAATTAGCACTTCATTTTTTACAGTGTAGCAAATACTAACCACTGGCGGATCCAGGGGAGGGGGGCACAGCCAGCCAGTGCCGCCCCCCCCCCCCCCCCCATTGAGAGGCACAATTAAATTTTGCAATGTTACTGTGCCGCTACAACACAAGTGTGCCCCCCCCCCCACTTTTGAAAGCGAAGACTTTTTTTTTTGCTTGTCAGATTTTCCTCGGGAAAACGTGCCCCCCTGAATCCGCCCCTGCACTGTTAGAAAATGTATCCTTAAAATAAAAGAAGTTCCTGCAGCAGCGTCTCGAGAGCATCTGTAATCTTATACCAGATTGCGTAATTTTACATTAATATCATGTAAAATTACAGGAAGTTGGTATTTGGTGTATGGAACCTTACAAATTTCCTTAAATAGAACACCATTTCCCCCTTTTTAAACAGACCTGCTCTGTTCAATTGTAGAAATATTGCTGTTTTATGAATTTACAGAATGATTCTGTTATTGCTTTCTGCAAAATCTAGTTTTTTCTGTAAAATCAGGTTTTTTTAACAATGTGACACTAACCTTATTAGCATACTACTTGCAGCTTTTACTTATTATTATTTTTTTCATTCTACAGAAGACGTTTCAACACACATTCTATCAAAATATGGAAGGCAAATCAGTGAAAAAAAAATAAAAAGGGAAATTAGATTCCATTAGCATATAAATTAAATCTGAAAATATCGATTGTTTGTTAGACCATTATTTCAATTAAAATGTACATCCAGAGTAGATATATGAGCTTGACTTTTGCACGAAAATATCTGATGGGAGAACATGGATTTAAGATGAGATTGAAATCAATTGATTTTATTTATTTATTTATTCATTCATTTATTCGTTTATTTATTTATCTATTCATTCATTCATTCATTCAATCAATCATTTATTGTAAGTCTTCATCAAGGATAGTCTGTTCAGTTCGATACAAAGATAATAAATGACTCAAATATGTACAATTACATTGTTCAAAAAACAAAAATCACTGGTCCTCCACAGGGCTCTGCCTTATTATCTCGATACATGATATATCAAACACAAAATACGTAACATAAAGAAAACAAAAAGCATTTTCAAAATGGCTATTAAAAAACAGTTAACATAAACGACCAAGCAATGTCTTTTTTCCATAAACAGGGTTGTATTCAAGTATTAATTTTTCAATGGATTTGACTAGAATACAAAATGCGGCGACACATGCAGATAGACACGGATGCACCAGAGTTTTTGTTTGATAAAATTGTCATTATGGATTGAAAATACTTACCCTCTACAGAATGAAAGGGCATCAAACATATCCACCAGATTAAAAGAGGCTCTATCATCTTTCATTTTCTAATGGAGGAACGGTAATATAATGTTTGTACAATCCAAGAGAAAATTGATCAGAATATAAAAGTCCCATACAGGCGGTCAATGCGAGTCAATGCTGCTTGCCATATGATCATATAGTCTCATCTTAAAGACAAGCCAAGTTGAGGCTCGTGTGAGGTACCCTCTTCCACGTCGTTGGGTATAACAACTATAGGCCCTAATGTTATCATGATAATTACATTCTAGCTATTCCGCTCTTAAAACGGTCAGTACAAATACTTATTAATTATGATTTAGTACTTTGCAGAGCCGTATAACACGCTAAGAAGTAGGGGTTCAAATTTGTAACCTTTAAAGGTTTATGCTCATTTTTTCACATTTAAGAGTGTAGTTAGCTTTATATCCTACATGAATTAAATCATGTATGCTGATTGGTTTAAATAGCATCATGTGACCAAACATATTCTCACTATTTTGTGATGATGTTGAAAATGAAACGCCCACTGAAGAAAAATTGCTATTCCATGACGTCAATGATGGAATAGCGCACTATTCCATCATTGACGTCACATTCATTCGAGCCAACCCATTCTCAATTTTTGAATTTGATATTGCTGATTGACAAAAATGAATGAATATGACTGACAATCTAACACTGATTCTAGGGAGGTTACCTACCTGCCTACTGAACTTCCTTTTTCCAAATTTGTATATTTTTTTTCTGGCGGAAGAATTAGTGCCAATTTACTCTACCATTTTACGTATCATTCAGTAGTAAATATTTGCGCCAATTTGATCATGTCTGTTCAGATCAAATTCATCAACTGAAACAGTAAAATAGCCCCAATTCTTCCGCCAGTCATAAAATAGTTCCAAAGTCATTGATATATCTTCCCACTTTGGGCAAAGGGAGTTCGGTAGTTACCATTTCAAGAATCAGTGTTAGATTTTCAATCATATTCATACACTTTTGTCAATCAGCAATATCAAATTGAAAAAAATTGAATGGATTGGGTCGAACGAATATCTTTTGCCTTCCTGTTGTATTCGGCTCATGGCACCCGTAGTAGAAAGTTGAAAGTTAATATTATCCAGCGTCTCTGTTCATGTGCCTGGTTCTTCCCAATGTGAATGGCATCTCTAATCCATCTTGTGTATTTATTGTCATCTCTAGCTAGGATCTGGCTCTTACGCCCTTTCACAAGGTTAAAAAAAAAATCTTAATTTGAAGTATGATTCCAGTGAAAAATAGCCTAAGGTTAATGACGATTTTTCAGCACGTGTGACAGAAAACTTAGAATCAAGATAGCTAATCGCAATTACGAATTCAAATTCTACTCCGTAGGTAAATTCCAGGGCCTTTTTACACGTGAATCATCGGACCTTTCACACGCTCACTCGAAAACTGTGATTTGAATCTAATTCACGAGCGAAGATGTTTTGGAGGTCGAGCCTTTCACACGCACAATTCGTACCGTAATTTGAGTGAAACTTAACTGGAATTCACCTCTGGAGTAGAAGTTGAATTTGTGATTGTGATTAAGCGTTCGTGATTCTAGTTTGGCTTGACACGTGCTGAAAATTCGTCATTAGCCTTGTTTTTCACTGGAATCATCATTCAACTTACGATTTTGTTTACCGTGTGAACGGGCGGCCATTTAAGTTTCACTCAAACTACGTTACGAAGGTCCGATGATTCTAAAGCCGAATTGCAATCATCATTACAATGATGATTCTAGATTCTCGTGTGAAAAGGCATATTCCAATTTATTGAGTGGTTCCTTTGGACTAAATGGTCACTAATAGCTGACTTAAAAAGGGTTGACTCAGCCCACTTCTTTCTCGATCTTGCATATGAAGAGCTAAATTGCAAAATGGGTTAGTTCCATTTTTCATTAAATATGATTTTTTTTTCAATATACTATAGACTTTTATAAATAGCTAGCTAAAAATAAGATGATACCAAAGAAAAGTTGAAATTCACATTAAAAAATAGATAAAATGACAAAGAAAAATCACTTTGTTTTGAAAAGGTGTTAGATCCATTTCAGTTTGTTTGCAAAAGGGTTTAGATCCACAAAGGTAATTTTTAGAAAAAAATATTTAAAAAGATATGGATCAGGCAGATTTGTCTTATACCCAATTTTATGTTCACAAGGTAAGCTATCGTGACAAATTCGTTTCGCATAAATTCACAGTCACAACCGATGTTCCTTTAAATCAACAAACGTAGAGGGCAGCAACACACATCTCGACAGTGCTGCTTCCGCCAACTAGTTAGATGGCTCAATATAACCACGATAACCAATCGGTTATTCATCGCGTCAAACAAAATCCAATGTTTCATGTTTCCAAACATTTAAGGCAAAATCCATCAAAAAAGTTTATATGATTGAGACAAAAAAGGTGTATAATAACAATAAAATAACACTAAGAATTCCATATAAATCGGGTGCAAAATTATAGCATTTTATATATTATTTTCACCATGTTCACGAAGCAGTATCGTTCATCGATTTGAAATGAACCCAGATGGACTCGTTCAGGACCAATCGAATTTTGGATTTCATTTTGAGGATTAATATTTGGAATTCGAATTAAAGTAAGATTTCGATTGGAGCCCAACTACAGTTCATGTCAATGTATTTTAAATCCACATAATTTATAGTGTGAAAGGGGTGTGCAAATGAAGGAACTGGTGATACCACAATCATTTTTTTTAAAATCCATTATGAAATCTACAACTAAAATATTGATTTCAGCTAATTATATTAATCTTAAATTTGCCAGTTAGAATGTGCTTAATCATTTAGTAGCGTGTAGTATGGTTACATGTAGAGAAGTGAAGGCAATATTCCCAGCAATCCCACAGAGTATAACGAACGCTGCTTTCGTTTCAAGTGATAATGCCACCATCTTCCATAATTCTGCATTGTCCATTCTATCGTCGGTGTTAGAACTTTGATGTCTGTCGTCGTAATCACAAAGATGTTTCCCGTGCTCATCATCAGGGTGGATGACGATAGGTCCATTGGGTACTGGATCTGTTGTTGATACTGTCTGCGATTTTCGAAGGAACGCACGTTCGACCCATCTTGGTAAGTCTCTTGCGTTGCCAACGTTGTACATCCTCAGGACAATCGCTTCGATTATTATCGATGTACACGCGATAATCACCATCACACAGATGTAATTAGCTGAAAGAAAACAAAAAAGTTAATTAATTATGATCCTATTAGTATCAGCATGGTAATGAAAGAAAGTTTTGAATAAATTGTAAAATGGTCATAAAAAATTATTATATTGTTTTCTGACTTATTACAGGTTGTATGACCTACCACCGTCGTGCTTCACGGTATTAAAGGGGAATCCAGCCTTGGCCATAAAATTTTGTGTTGGGAAGGAGAAAAATAAATTAAACAGAATGGCGAAAGTTTGAAAGAAATCGGACAAGCAATAAGAAAGTTATAGCTGCTTTAAAATTGAGATCAATAATAGTATGTAGATTTCAAATTGGCAACTGGGTAAGTAAATTATGACAAGGGGCAAGGACAACTTTCCCATAGGCCATGTACTTTATAATCAGGGATTTGTGGTTTTCTCCTAAGTACCCCTTCCCCTGGGGCAGTAATCTAAATATAATCCAGGTAGTATATTATTTTATGTCCTCATGAAAGAAAAATATAATTTGAAATAAAACTTTTGGGAAAAACGACCTTTTAGACATAATATGTATTGGAGTACATGGAAGAGTAGTCCTTGCCTTACATCACTATGACATCCCATATGCGGCCAATTTGAAGTCTCCATGGGTATAGTGATTACCAATATTTACAACTTTTAAAAATTCATAACTCTCTTGTTGTTTGTCCAATATTGTTCAAACTTTCACCTATCAACTTGTCTGATTTTTCTTTTTCTTATAAAAATAAGTTTTTATTTGGGTTGGATTCCCCTTTAACACCAAGAATGACAATAGATGACATCAAGAATCCGTGGACGGCACCAGGTTGATAGGCGGGGTAAAACGAGTTAAAAGTGACTCATGTTATCTCAATGAAATATCAGAGAAATAGTATTGTTCCTAATGTGTCATGTTTATTTGTCTGTTCGCCTCTTCCCCTTTTAAACAATTTTCAAGAATTGGTTCATTACCTGAATAAGGGACAGTAACCCATGGTTCCTATGGCGCGGGAACCCATAAGAGTCCATGATATGTATTCACAGCTCAAAAAACGTACCTAGGATGGGAGAACCTGTCGGTGGCATGGCAGATCGGACAGTTTCCTGGAAAAGGACCATAGCTAGAAGATTGGTGATACCAAATGAGATCTTCTCCCCAGACTCTGGGGGCAGTAAAAATATTATCATGGTGGACAAAGAGAGTAACACGGACGGGATAACAATACCCAAGACGTAGACCTTTGATTTCCTCCTGAATGTGATGTGGTAATGTATCTCGGCAAAGGGTTCCTCGTGCGAGCTGTAGCTGACGTATTCTTTTTTAACCGTGTCTTTGACGATCTCCCAAACGCCGTTTTCGCGATAGCGATCGATGGTTGTCTCGTTCCGCTCAAAAAAGAAGTCAAGATCCTCTTCGTTATGAGGACTTGCCCAGGGTCCGAATTCAAAGACACATTTCTGGACGTCGAAAGGAAACAGTGTAACGTCGAACAGACAGGTGCTGGTAATGACTGCCGGTGAAAGCCACGAAACGGTTCCGTCAGAAGATATTTCTACTTGACGATGATTCAGACTTAAGAAATCAGGACTGTTGCTGTAAATATGAAATAGGAAATATATTCATATACATCTTGGATTTTCCAGGTACCATGGAGTTGTTATATTCACTCTAACTTGTATCAACAAATTATTTTACCCCCTGGACCATGGAATATGAACCAAAATAGGATTCTAGAGTGGAAAATGGGTAAGTTATATCCATTTTAAGTGAATGGCGGTCATCTTGGACGCCATCTTGAAATAAACCACTTTACCAGATGCGGATTATGGCAGATTTTTAGTATGTTTTTCTTGGGATCAAATTCTGTCAGAAACATGTGAAAAACCATTTGTTGTTACCTTTTGTTCTGGGTCAAACCATTTATTGACCAGTCTAGTCTAAATGTGTAATTCAAGGGATTCATCAGATAAAATCTTCACATAGTCTTTTCTTTCAATTATATAATAGTCAAACAAAAAATAGTTCGAGAGATATTAAATTACACACTCGAAATTTTGGTCACATTTTCTTGAGTATTACCTTGACCGTTGCTATATTTTTTTTCAGAAATATGATTATGATGTGATTTATAATAATTTCATTCTAAAAGAAAATTATAAAATTTTGTTGTAAGTAGCAGTATAGAAAATATCTTGAAAATTTAACTTGAGCTGATGCTGATACACGCTAAATCTCAACCCTCTTTACTTTAAATCGAAGACTACATGTTTCTTGCCCACATCATTTGAATTGATCAATAGTACATATCTACCGCCCTTTCATACGGTAAAAAATCGCAATTTGAATGATTCCAATGAAAAATAAGGCTAATGACGAATTTTAGCACGTGTGAAACCAAACCAGAACATGATTAGAATCACGAACGTTGATCAAATCACGAATTCAAATTCTACTCCGGAGGTGAATTCCAGTTTAGTTTCCCTCAAATCACAGTTTTCGAGTGAGCGTGTGAAAGGTCCGATGCGATGATTCTAAAGACGAAACGCAATTATCATTACAATGATGATTCAAGATTCACGTGTGAAAAGGCCCCTGATGAATTATTTAACCATCATCTAATAAGCTTCTAGTTTTCAGTTGTTAAGCTCATTTGTTCGGTTTTTTTTTTCAAACAATATTGAAAAGACTTGTCCTCTACACTTACACTTCAACTATCCGCCCTTTCACACGGTAAAAGAAAATCGTAATTTGAATGATTCCAGTGAAAAATACGGCTAATGATGAATATTTAGCACGTGTGAAACCAAACCAGAACATGATTAGAATCCCCAACAGTTGTGATAACAATGGCAATCATCATTCATGTCATTACAATGATGATTCAAGATCCACGTGTGAAAAGGCCCTATGCTCAATGTTCTCATGATGTGAACATCATTTTAACATTATTATTTCATGTTCTTCGGCTACATAAAAACGGAATATTTATTTTAAACATGGTGAATAATGAGAATCTTCAAAACGCGTGTTAAACGACATTTCGAGCGTTTGATGGACATATATTCGTCACTTATGCACAGTTTCGTTTTATGGGATTTTGCTTTTATTTTTCGTAATTAAAAAAGGATGACCTGAAAGTTGCACTTCCCCCCAAAATCCATTCATTCTGTCTCATGTGATTTTTTCCGTTTTCGGTATTACGGAAGACTACATGGGGACGCTAGCTCCCTTAGCCTTTTCTGATTTTATGGCCGCATTTTCCAGTCATTACATTATATACAATTTCGATGATAATTGAACAGTTTTGGACGGGATATAGACTGATACTCACCTCGTCAACAATGTAACAGTTGGACTCCAAATTTTATCAACATCCACCTCTAGGAATGTGACATCGGGATAGTCACTCCTATTCCACGATAGATGATCATCTCGCCATATCTGAAACCCATCAACAATATCATAATAGATTATGAAATGGATTGTATATACGGTCATGAAACACAAATAGTAATGATTCGAAGTAAGAGGATTTACTCAATAGCACGAAATTAAATTTCGAAATATGTTAAAATTGCCTCTCTTCTTATTCTCTACAGACCCATCTTTCCCTAAACTAACATAACATACTCTTTTCTATTCCATTCTGTGCGATTGTCTCGTAAGATTCTCTTTCTGGGGAGTGTTTCATCAACATTTTCATCCGACAAGTTGTCAGATCTGACATCTTTCTCTGATGTTGATTGGCTGAGAGGTACTGTTACTATGGTATAACTGTCGGATATGTCCGACAAGTCCTTTCATGAAACGCCCCCCCCCCCAGATGTACATCTATCCCCAGGGGCGGCGGAGCGAAGTTGAAAGTGGGGGGGGGGGGCACAGGGAAAAAAGCAGTTTTCTTTCGAAAAATGGCAACATATTAAAACAAAGAAAAAATGACTTATCTATACAGTGGTGTAATGACCAACAAATTTGGAGGGGGCTAGATATGTCGTCTCACGAAATATTCATGAGAAGCGAGAAACATTTTGTCATTTTTTATAACGAAAATCCAATTTTGTGATAGATTTTGACATAATAATTAAAAAATCATATCATATTTCACCCTTCTTTCTTTCCTTTTCTCCTTTTTCTGTTTTTCTTGGTTGTGATTTTTTGTGGAGGGGGGGGGGCAAGAGCCCCCCATCTGCAAGCCACTGCTTATCTACCCCCACTCACATGACTCAATAAATTCAAGGCACGTTTAATTATTCTAACAAGTTTTTCCCTTCATAAGTAATAACAATAAGTAGCAACATGAGAATATTGTTTTCTTGTTTCAAAGGGGCACTCGTTAACACATAAATCGGGTCCATCCCAGGTGAAAGGGGCACATAATTTTTTTTAGTGATTTAAAAAGTGGGGGCACTGTGCCCCCGCCCCCCCCCCCCCGGATCACCGCCCCTGTCTATCCTACCTCATTGAATAAAAGCCCGATAAGTTCCAATTCGAAATTGAATCCGTCAGTAACCCCGCATCTCAAACCTCTAAATCCTTATTACTACACACACAGCGCACATTGCTGGCGTGAAAATGAATATCCTCGTTAAGGGTTTGTCTTCAGGGAATCCCTTGTTTAGGATGTACAAAATATGTCACCTGGACCATTTAGGTCGGCCCCCTTTATTACCATTCAACACATAAAACGAAACAACTCACAAAAAGTACAATTTAAAAAACAGAGCGTGCATAGATGGGGAGAGTGGCATGCAAGGGAATTGTGTTATTGGTACCAAAATGCATCCCTTGGGAGAAAATTATGATAATGAATATTATTGATTGCAAATTCATGCGGTTAAGGCCTTTGTTCCCAAAAGACACATTACTCTAAATCACCCGCGGGTGTTATTAAAAAAATTATGAAATGACGTTCGGAAGTCTCAAATGTAACAATGTCAAGCATTGGTGCATCTCAGAAGTATTTATTTCGAGTGGGAGATCGTGCATTGTATATCACCCATCCATGTACGGTGCGTTACAGGGGAAGGGCGCCCCCTACTGTGATTTTTTGGGGGGAGGGGGTAAATAGGGAACAAGAGGAGAGGAAAAATAGATTAAAAATAAACTAAGAAAGAAATATATCAAAAAGAGAGATCATCAATGAGACGTATAACTCTATATTATCTCTGTTATTTAATTTATAACCTTTACATCACCCCCCCCTCACAAAAATCCATAGACACCGCCCCTGCATCCGTCAAGGACTATGTTTTTTTTTTGGGGGGGGGGCGGCAGCATAACTGAACACGCATACTCTTTCACATCGCCGCACTTACTGAACAACAAAACATGTTCGTAAACACATTTCTGTCGTGTCATAATTATATTAATAATAATAGGCATTTATAGCGCCATCTATCTAGAAATATTCTATTCCGAGGCGAGTTGTTATTATTATTATTATCCCGGCTTTAGCTCGAGCTGCCTTTCAGCGCTCATGCATTCAAGGAATTAATCCTGCCGGGTACCTATTCACCTCACCTGGGTCGAGTGCAGCTGAATGTGGATACATTTCTTGCTGAAGGAAATTACGCCATGGCTGGAATTCGAACCCACGACCCTCTGTTTCAAAGTCAGAAGACTTATCCACTGGGCCACAACGCTCCAAATGCATTATGCATATTTGGTCAGGAGGAAAATTGTGTAAAGCAACTGTTAACATTTACCATTTTAATAGCAGAGTAGAGTGTTACTTGTTGATTGGGTTCATCCTGATAAAAAATAGAAAGAATAATGGAATAAAAATCTTGTTAATCACAATATTCAATGAAATGAGACATAAAACTTTAGTTTGCTAATTATCAAAATCATCGTTATTATCGTGTTATCATGGCGTTATGAATTGAAATCCACAAATTATTTCTCGTTTCCCATACAAGTCATGTATCACTTCGGTTTTTTTTTTTTTTTTTTTTTTTTTTTTTTTTGGGGGGGTATTTTTATACATTTTTGTGTAATTTTATAAACCAATAAACCACCGACCGTTATGGGGGAACCTTTTTAAAAGTCACAAGTTTCCTCTAAGTTTCTTTTTGGCTATCCCTAGCCAATGGTCGGTGGTATTGTCAACATTCTTTGTGTTTAGAATCCATTATTTCATTTAATGACAATGAATAAATTGATTAAACAACAAATAAGTAACGAATTGAAATTTTGATTTTTTTTTCCTTTGATTAATTTGAATATACTTCCCCCTTTGGATTTGAAAAGAGTCATTTTGTTTTTTTAAAGGTCAAGTCCATGCACCCCAGCAAAATATTGAACTAAATAAGTATAGAAAAATCAAACTATAGCATAACACTGAAAATGTCATCAAAATCAAATGTAAAATAAGAAAGTTATGGCATTTTAAAGTTTCGCTTATTTTTCACAAAACATTGATATGCACAACTCAGTGACATGCAAATGAGTCAGCCGATGATGTCAATCACTCAGTATTTCTATTGTTTTTATTGTTTGAATTATAAAAAATACAATATTTCATTTTTTTACAAATTTAAACATAGGGAACGACTTGACTGAACCATATATAGCAATAAGTAATGCTAATTCCACAAATTCAGGGATGAATTAATTACTGTTTCACTTGACAATTAGGAGAAAATAAGAATATTTCATATCTCATAATTTATAATAAAATACAAAAGAAATATTGAGTGGATGACGTCAGCAGTCTCCTCATTTGCATACGACCAGGATGTGCATTTAACTGTTTTGTGAAATTAAGCGAAATTTAAAAATGTCATAGCTTTCTTATTTTACATCCGATTTTGATGAAATTTTCAGTGTTATGCTTGTTGGATTTTCTCTTTTTATTCAAGTCAACTTTTTGTTGGTGTGGTCTTTTCCTTTAATATACCAATATTTAGTGACAGGATTTTATTTACGACTAGCTATATATTTGCCTATTATTATTTTTTAATTCATATTATTATCTTGCCTACCGTCCTTAAAACTTCCGAAGTAAAATGATATCACTATAGGGCACTTGGTATTTTTGTATTTTTACAGCTGCTGCGTCTCAAAGCATGAATGTTGGCTGATTTCAGTAAAAGCAAATCTATCTTTAATGATAATAATAATTATAATAATGGTAATATGCAACATTTATATAGCGCTTAATACAAATGTTTCTAAGCGCTGCACACTATATTACCCCTGCTTAAGCAGTTAAGCACGGCTACCCTGATCGGGCGTTCCTTCCTACCCACTGGGTACAAATTAAACTACACTACATTTCGCAAGTGTGTAGATAAATGCCTTGCCAAAGATGCGAGTGCTGCGGTGGGATTTGAACCCCGGACCTTGTGGTGCAACGTCCGGAGACTTATCCACTGAGCCACAACACATTTACACTTCTAATTATAGTTGTAAAGAAAACTACAACACTCACGAATTGTACGATGTGGTCGACGAGCATACGCATTTTGACGTTGACAGATGGTGAATTATCAGTGTAAGGTGGGATGGTTGTAGGTCCGTAGTTTGATATAAGATCATTATGAAGCTTGATCTTCATCATTCTTATCCGATCGTTATCTGCAATAACTGAGGAGAGAAAGAGAAAGGGGAAGGAGAGAAATAGATGGGGGGGGGGGGAGATCATGTTGGGAAAGTTGCAAACAAATACTGTGAAGAGAACTTTCAGACATAATTATATCACATGCTATTCATATAGACGTCTAGAGGGTAAATTTCCGGGGGGGGGGGGTAACAGTCCCCGGAGATAAAAATATGGACGATATAATATTTTCCTCGAAGTAGTTGTCAGGGGGCGATTGTCCGTTGGGTTATGGTTATAGAACCCCATGCATGGACTCGTATCATTTGACCTCCCGATGACTTTGATCTCACTATACCCTGATCATAATTTTACACACACCGCGGACTATCGGACCCGCGGACTAACGGACCCGCAGACTATCGGACCCGCGGATTATCGGGCTGTAACCGCAAATTGGACCGGAAACACATAGTTTTCCTAGCGAAATGTATACCTCTTTTCAATATTTTAGTGTTTTTGACACCCTTATTACGTTCGTAACGTGCCCTATCTTGAAAAAAGGGGATCTCTTTTACGTGTTTTGGGGGTCGTGCATGGCCGGCATCCACATTTCAATGGAAGCGCCCCCCCCCCCCCCCCCCCGGTGATCATATTCATCACCACATGGTATTTGACATTCACAGTTTGGTATTTGTATTTATATGACACCTAGACAGATCCTTGTGATTTGATTGGTTGTTTGATATCGTTCGTTCGGCCCATTTTGCAATGACTGTCTTCATCAACCGTGCAATTTTTGATCCATAATCGTGCAATTATGGATCCATACGATTTTGTCCATTGCACTCGCGCACCGAGACTGCAGCTGCAGGCACCAGCAGTGCGCATGTTGTAATGACGTAACAATCAACAGACCGAACTCGCACTGCATGAGCATGTTTTGCATTGAAATTCATAAATTTCATCTGAAAAAAAAAAATCAATCCTTAGGTGTCATATAAACCAAATAATGACTGTTTTTTCATTCGTGCAATGGACAGAATACGTCATTCGGTGAAAGATGAAATAATGATCCATTCAACTCGGCTACGCCTCGTTGAATGGATCATTTCATCTTTCACCTCATTAAGTATTCTGTCCATTGCACTCATAAACATTATTGTATACTGGATACTGATCAGTGATGGGAATTCACCAATGTGCATTCATAAAACGTCTGTAGTTCTGTGCCGGGCAGCATCTATGGTACAAGAACAGAAACTCAATACATAATCCAATCAGTTGATGTGTGATATGGCTGCTCAATTATTCAAGTTGAATCGAATCGTTTTTGTAGAGGCAAGCATCAAATTAATGAGGAATTGCATCGTCCGCTGAGCAATATCAAGGTTCAGTGACGAAATGAAATATGATAAGAAAATGGAGAGAGGGGGAGGGGACATGCACTGTAAAAAAAAAATATTGTATAAAATTTTGACCACGTACACGAGGGTAATATTATGTGTCCAACCAATTTTGGGCAGTATTTTACCCAATGCGGGAAGCACATTGTCAAGTAAGGTTAAAAATAAGTAGAAATTACTTTAGAATGGGCAAAATTTTCATCACACTTGATAAATAAAAATGCCCCAAATAAATGACCAATGTTGGTTTCGACACATAATTACCCTCATGGAGAACTTTAACCCAATATTTTTTAGGGGTTGTGCACCAATGTCGAACAGATAAAACAACGCGAATAGCATCAGCAATAGACTAACCGATCTTCTTTTTAATGTTTGACCCATAATCTCCAGGACACAAATAAAAAAGGAAAAAGAGCGAGCTAAAAACATATTATTTGTATCCTTCAGTTTGCATTATTTTGATCCAGACAGTGTGGAATTAAGTTTTGAAGCTCTATATTATAATATGGCAGCGAGTCCAAACTTAGTGTGTATCCATATTTCGCGGACGGTCATCTAAAAAACTAATAAAAAAAAACAATATCCTTAAAATTTGACATCATCAACGTGAAAAGCGACCTAATAGGCCTATTACCCTTAGGCATAAGTTTCTTTAGGATGAGTCTTGTAGGCCCTATTCATGAAAAATATTGACAATATAGATCGGCAAATTTTTAACCATCAGCGCCCGTTCCGTAGAAATCAGAATTTCTCAACAAGCATCACGATATCATCATTTTACAAGCAGATATTACAAAAAATGTGAGTTCAATGTGGTACTGAACGATTCTACAGCATTTTCCCGTCAATCTGATATAAATATCTTAACTGGTGAGTTTGAGGTTTTGTTTAAATTCTTAACAGAACTTTGGTCCGAGAAGTTAGGTCACACTACCGTTTTTACATGTGATCGGCTTTCGCAGAATCAGCTTTTTCATAGCGTGTAAACGCGATTAACTTGCATCGGCTTTCGGTTCAGAATCGGCAATTTTGCACCACCAAAGTAGTAGGTTCAGAACCGCGAACCGATGCAGAATCGGCTTTTTTACTACGTGTAAACAGAAAGCCGATTCTGCATCGGCAATTGGTGCGCATTTCATTTACTTTACCATTGTGACGTAATTGTAAGCGCACGGATCCAGCATTGTCTTTATTATGACGTATATTGTTGGTGTGCGTATCATTTCAGGTTTTTGACACGCGAGCCGATTCTGCGCCGCGAGCGGCCGCGAGCTGTAACAGCGTGTAAACGCGGTGCAAGATAAACCAAAAGCCGATTCTGCATCGGCTTTTGGTTCTGAACCAAAAGCCGATCACAATGTAAACACGGTAACTTTTTCAGAACGGTTTTCCAGCACAGCGCGCATTCGTCGATCGGAATGGAATTTTGAGATCGCAATACCGGCGAACCGACCCATTGACCTACACATTTTCGTCAATAATTTAATAGTCTACGATCTTGCCGTCAATTTTTTGATAGCTATTATTTGAATTGTTTTTTAAACAAAATGTGATTTTATTGGACGAAGTCTAGCCTAATAAATATTTCTTAAATGTCCGCGAGGTTTGGACACCCAGTCATACAACAAAAGGTCTGAGATTTTATCATGCAGGATACCTACCTGAGAAGGGTTATAAAACAAAGGAGTGGAGTCAGTCTATTTTTACAGACAAGAATAAAAAATCAAGTCATATTTTTTTCTCACAATCGGGGTATGTATTAATAGTAATAAGACCATCCCTCATTTTTCGATACTTTCCTTCATTATTCACCCCCCCCCCCCTTATCATTTGTTTTTTGGATCACTCGAAAAATGACAGCGACGACCGAAGCCCGAATCTAACCCTTGACCATTACACGGTTGTTCCAATGTCGATACATTTCTTTTAATTCTTGGATGGCATGAATTTTGACTTTAGGCTTTCATGTCTTTATTGTGAGAGCAAGTGCTGTCATAACAGTTGTCGCTTTCTGTATCATTTCACTGCTCTGTATATTGCCAATTATAGCTTTTTGTAAATACTTTGAATTGTCCCAAAAGAGTGATTTCATGTTTATACGCTCCTATAATTGGATCCAAAAATACCAAATTGCCCCTACTTCTCATTGCCATTGACCTGTTGACATGTCGGAGCTAGATAAATATCACCCATTCTATATATTGTTTACTACACCTCCTCTCGGGCTTTAAAACGCTCTTTTTCTTACTTCTTTTACTGTTATTTTTTTGTAATTCTTCAGAGACGTTTCAACACACATTGTATCAAAGTATAAAAGGCGAATGATTTTTTTAAAGGGTAAATTAGATTCCATTAACATAATCAAATCCGAAAATATGGATTGTTTGGTAGACCAATATTTCAATTCAGATTAACCTCCAGAGTAGAAATATGAGCTTGATTTTTTACACGAGAATATCGGAAGGGAGATATGGATTTAAGATGTGGTAGAAATCAATTGATTTTGTTTATTCATGTATTTATTTATTCATTCATTCATTAAATCAATTATTTATTGCTAATCTTCATCCAGGAAAGTCTGTTTAGTTCAATACAAAGATACATTAAATGACACAAATATGTACAATTTTATTACATTCCTCAAAAAAAAAAAAAAAAAAATAAGTGGTCTTCCACAGGGCTCTGCCTTAATATCTCAACATATCAAACAAAAAATACATAACATAAAGAAAACAAGAAGCATTTTCAAAATGGCTAAAAAACAGTAATCATAAACGACCAACATGACCAGGCAATGTCTTTAATCCACAAACAAGGTTGTATTCAAGTATACTTTTGCAATGGATTTGGCTAGATTGGTTATATACAAAATGCGGCGACAAAATACAGATGGACACGTTATGCACAAGAGTTTTTGCCTGATAAAAATGGTCAATATTGATTGAAAATACTTACCGTCTACAGAATGAAAGGGCATCCAACATATCCAACAGATTAAAAGAGACTCTATCATCTTTCCTTTTCTAATGAAGGAACGGTAATATAATGTTTGTACAATCCAAGAGAATATTAATTAGAATATAAAAGTCCCATACAGGCGGTCAATGCGAGTCAATGCTGCATGCCATATGATCATAGTCTCATCTAAATGACAAACAAAGTAGAGAGGGTCGTGTGTGGTGCCCTCTTCCATATCGTTGGGTATAACAACTATAGGCCCCTAATGTTATCATGATAATTACATTTTAGCTATTCCGCTCTTAAAACGGTCAGTACAAATACTAATCAGTTATGATTCAGTACTTTACAGTAAACAAATAATATATCAAGCTTTGAGAAAGTATAGTGGAATTATTTATCCGAGGTTGGTCTGCATGGCAATCACTATTTTTCCCGAGGGGCGAAGCCCCGAGCAGTGGCGTAACAGGCGGGGGGGGGGGGCAGGGGGGCAAGCTGCCCCCCCTGGCGGAGCTCACCGGGAAAATAAAAAAAAAACGGGAAAAAGAAAAAAAGGGGGGAAGAAAGGGAAAGGGAAAGGAAAGAATAAAGGGGGAAGGGAAAGGAAAAGGGAAAAGAAAACTAAGAAAAAACATAAAAAAGGGAAAACGGAAAGATAACGGGAAAAGGAAGGAAAAAGAACAAGTGACAAAGAACAATTCGCCCCGATATACAAATACATTAGCATGATTAGTAAGACAGGGACATAAATTAAAGATGACAAAAAGGCAAACAAAAGCGGGACATAAAGGCAGAATGGAATTAGCAAAAATCTAAATTAGAAAATAAAGAATAGGGACAAGATAACGTACACTACCGGGCTGCCGAGGATTGAGATAACGAGCGGGAAGAAAAATGGATGGTATATAGCATAATGTCGTATGAAAGTCTATCATAAACTTGCTAAATCTCCAAAGGCTCTGTCCAAGAGTCAAGACCCCGTGCAGTGGGGGCTCTTCATCTGTAACCTTCAATGGGTTCTATAACGGGCCCCTATATGGACCCTTCCTGCATTAAGCTTTACGTTGAAGCACTGGTGTACCGGGGGGTGGTTCCACAGCCAAGGGGAAATAAATGAAAATAAAGGAGGCAGCGAAATGAGATGAATGTAAAAAAATATATGACATGATATTTGCTATAATGATGTAAAAATTTATCACATAATTAGAATTTCATTTTAACAGGCCTTTTTTTTCTGGCTCGCTTCGCTCGCTGGCGACTTTTTACAAATTTTCCCACATTTGCGATGGTGTGCCCCTCGCAATATTTGGATGATTATGATACACAACTGCATTGAATTTATGTGTTGTGTTAAAGCTATATAAATATACACGCAATTTGATTAAAATAAGTGGCCATCTGTAAGGTTTAAAATGGCTTTGATATCAAGAGGTTCCGGGGCTCTGCCCTGGACCCCACCCATAAAGCACTGTTATATGGATGAGTTTGGACCATGGCCCTCAAAAGTTCTACAACCAAACAAACAAAATGAGGAAAGAAAGGAAAGTGTATTATATTTTTCTGAATATCACGTTAAATTCTATCTTCATGTTAGATTCTCATGAAAAGGTGATTTTTTATCTCGCTCGCTTCGCTCGCTCGGGACCTATATTAAGCTACTTCTTGCCCAAAGCGCCATACTCGGCCCCCTCAAGCATATAGAGCTTCGCCCTGATGCTCACAATCATAAGTTCATAGCAAAAATCCTGTTCACCGTGGCGTACAAAAAAAGAGAGAAAAAAGGAAAGAGAGGAGGGTGAATATGATATCATCTTTTTAACATTATGTCAAAATCTATCACAAAATTGGATTTTTTGCAATAAAGATGTCAAAAAATTTTGCTCGCTCGCTTCGCTCGCTCGCTTATATATATACATTTGCCCGATACGCCATATCACCCCCTCAAAATTTTTGCCTTATGACGCCATTGCCTGTTCAATGATATGACCGGGAAATTTTTGGCTCTTGCCCCCCCTGGCCACCGACCCCTGTTACGCCGCTGGCCCCAAGGGAAATATAGTAGTTTTGCCAGTCCAACCGAGGATTAATAATTCCCACTATGCTTTCGAATGAAACGCCTGTTATATTTATTTGCCTTATATCCTACTTTTAATAATGTATAACCAAAATCTATGCGCTGAGCTTGCAACGTCCGGTTACTTGCTTTGAATTACCTACTTTTCTCCGAGCCACCGCGCTCAGCGGAACGCAGATTAGTGCCTGCGCCGACGCATCGCGGGACTTGCCCGGGAGAGAGAGAGAGCTAGCCGGTGCGCACGAGAGTTTAGCTAAATATCAAGTTTTCTGAAATAGTGACGTCAGAATATTGGTATAGCGAAAAATATATCGAGGTCTGACGTCACGCAACATCATAGTTGAAATATATTCGGTCACATGATGCTATTTGAACCGATCACTATCCAGGATTCAATCTATATGTAGGATATAAAGCCGTATAACACGCTAAAAAGTATAGGGGTTAAAATTTGTAACCTATAGAGGTTTGTGCTCATTTTTTTTCACATTTAAAAGTGTAGTTAGCTTTATATCCTACATGAATTAAATCATGTATGCTGATTGGTTTAAAAAGCATCATGTGACCAAACATATTCTCACTATTTTGTGAGGATGTTGAAAATGAAACGCCCACTGAAGAAAAATTGCTATTCCATGACGTCAATGATGGAACAGTGCACTATTCCATCATTGACGTCACATTCATTCGAGCCAACCCATTCTCAATTTTTAAATTTGATATTGCTGATTGACAAAAATGAATGAATATGACTGACAATATAACACTGATTCTAGGGAGGTTACCTACCTGCCTACTGAACTTCCTTTTTCCAAATTGGGATTTTTTTTACTGGCGGAAGAATTAGTGCCAATTTACTCTACCATTTTACGTATCATTCAGTAGTGAATATTTGCGCCAATTTGATCCTGTCAGGTGTAGTCTTCATAAATGCCAATTTATTTTTTAGATGAGCAGGTGGGTGTTTCATGAAAGTTGTCAGCACTGACAAGTTGTCTTTCTCCGACAGTTACCATAGCAACAGTCAGAGGCCAGTGCTTCTTAGCCAATCAAAACCAAGGATTTCACTGAAATAGTCAGCAAAGATCATTTAGTCAGTGCTGACAACTTTGATGAAACACCCCCGGTCGAGGTACCCTTTTCTGGTCAGTTATGGAATGTCAGACCTATCCACTGGTAGTAAACATTCAACCCTCGAATTTCCTCCTTATATTTTATGATTTTATTTTTAAAGTGCCACTTTAACACACGAGTCTATATGGGAAATTATTTAGGCCTGTGATACCGTGAGAATGGAATCGGAATGAACGTAGGTGAAGATTATACAGATATTGCCTACCTAGAGTTTGAATATAGCATTTCCTCTCCCCGACGGAGTTATATTTTTCCCAAGGGATTATATTTTGCCCGAAGCGCGCAGCGCTGAGGGAAAATATTATCCCGAGGGGAAAATATAGCGTCGGAGGGGAGTTGAAATGTTATTTATTAAAACGATAGACCAGGCAATATCTGTTATATTATATAGTATATGTGGATTCGCCATCAGAAATTGCAGGCATCATCTGGCTCAAACCCGAAATTCTTGCTACAGCTCTGATCCATCTACGTCGTAATAGATTTTTTTTTGTAAAATACATCAAACGCGTTCTTCATGCAATCGACGCGTTAACATTAGCGCGTACATCAAATAAACTACCTTGTTACGCAACTTGTATGCAGCGAGTGACGTCACCTTAGTGAATATAACGCTGCAATTGAAAATACAACGCAGTATATTCCCTGAGGTGACGTCAAGACCTAGAATATAACAAATGCGATCCTCGCAGCTATGGTCACGTGATGGCGTATTGACCTATCACTGATTCGAATCTACATAACCTATGTAATATTATACAAATATACAATGACGCTCGAGGATCTGGCTAAAACTATTCGCATCGAAGGAACATCATATAGTACTATTCTCCCGAGGGCCATCGGCCCGAGGGAGAATAGTTCTATGTTATGTTCCTGAGTGCAAATAGTTTTAGCCAGTTCCGAGAATGGGTCATTGTATATTTGTTTTATATCACTTCCACTCATATATATTCTTCATACGATATTCTTCGTTGATACCCGACTTTTACAGCAAAACGATTTTTAATAAGTCGATGATGGAACAATCGTTGAGAAGTTGAGAAAACAATAAGCCTTGTCGTATTGATCGTCTGTTCAGCGAGCGCACCTGGTTAGTGCAGCTCGCCCAAAGTTTCCCGTGGCATGCAGTAGAGAGTACCGTTGGGCTGAGCAGCGCTCTGCTCGCATCGCGCCGCACAGCTCGCGAATCGAGTAAGGGGCGGGGTCAAAAAACGTATAGTTCACTTTTTCCCTAGGGAAAAAATGGACTATGCGTGACGTCAGCAAGGAAAATGAACTATTTCATGGCAAACGTTTTTCGTAGTAAAACTATTCTTTTTCTCCTTGTGTACACTCTCAATACAACAATCTTAAGTAAGGGATATAAAATTATATAATTATGATGGGATCAAATTCATCAACTGAAACAGTAAATTAGCCCTAATTATTCCGCTAGTCAAAAAATAGCTCCTAAGTCATTGATATATCTTCCCAATTCGATCTTTTTCAGTTTGATATTGCTGATTGACAAAAGTGTATGAGGAAGTTCAGTGAGTTACCATTTCTAGAATCAGTGTTAGATTTTTAATCATATTCATACACTTTTGTCAATCAGCAATATCAAACTGAAAAAAAAAATCGAATGGGTTGGGTCTAACCAATATCTTTAGCCTTCCTGTTGTAATTCGGCTCATGGCACCCGTAGTAGAAAGTAAAAAGTTTATATTGTCCAGTGTCTCTGTTCATGTGCCTGATTCTTCCCAATGTGAATGGCATCTCTAATCCTGTATTTATTGTCATCTCTAGCTAGGATCTGGCTCTTACCGCCCTTTTCACACGGTAACAACAAAAAATCGTAATTTGAAATATGATTCCAGTAAAAAAAATAGCCTAAGGCTATATGACGATTTTTAGCACGTATAATTATGAAACCAAACTTAAAATCAAGAACGCTAATCGCAATCACGAATTCAAATTCTACTCCGCATAGGTGAGTTCCATGCATGCAGTTCTTTTCACACGTGAATCTTGAATCATCATTGTATTGATGATTGCAATTCGTCTTTAGAATCATCGGACCTTTCACACGCTCACTCAAAAACTATGATTTGAATTTGAATTCACGAGCGAAAGTGGTGTGTCCTTGGTGGCTTGCCAATCAAAGCACTGCATCGATACGATGAGTGCATGACAATTGTATTATCTACGGAAGTACTTGAAAGGACACCTAAGCTCCGCCATCTCCCCTATAAAAGATGTATTAGAGGTCAAGCCTTTCACACGCACAATTCGGACCGTATAATTTGAGTGAAACTTAACTGGAATTCACCTCTGGAGTAGAATTTGAATTCGTTATTCTAGTTTGGTTTCACACGTTCTAAAAATTCGTCATTAGCCTTATTTTTCACTGGAATCATCATTCAAATTACGATATTTTTTTACTGTGTGAAAGGGCAGCCATTTAAGTTTCACTAAAATTACGGTTAGAATTTTCCGTGTGAAAGGTCCCATGATTCTAAAGCCGAATTGCAATCATCATTACAATGATGATTCAAGATTCACATGTGAAAAGGCCCATATTCAAATTTATCGACTGGTTCCTTTGGACTACATAACTAATAGCTGACTTAAAAAGGGTTGACCTAGCCTCCTTCTTTCTTGATCTTGCATAATTATGAAGACAATTGCAATAGGGTTAGTTCCATTTTTCATTAAATTTGATTTTCTTTTTCAATATACTATTAGACTTTTATAGCTCTATAAGATGATACCAAAGGAAAATTGAAATTCTCATTAAAAAGTGGACAAAAATGGCAAAAAAAAAAATCACTTTGTTTCCAAAAGGGGTTAGATTCAATTTTTGGAAAAGAATATTTAAAAAGATATGAAGCAGGCAGAATTCTCTTCTCACCAATTTTATGTTCACAAGGTAAGCTATCGTGACAAATCCGTTTCTTTCGCCTAAGAATATTGCAATAAAATGGGAGAATAAAAGAAAAAATGATTTTCTTGGAATAGTCTAAAGTGGAGCTGACTCTTCTGAAGAGCTCATTCGCAATAGGGGTTAGATCAATTTTTTCATATTTTTTTTGGTCTCAATGTATAGATTTTTAGTCGCTCTGATGATACCAACAAAAAGTTGAAAATCCCATTAAAATGTGAATAAAAATGGCAAAGAAGAATCACTGTTTTAATTTAAAAGGGGTTGGATCCATTTCAGTTTGTTTGCAAAAAGGGCTAGATCCACAAAGATTTTTTTTTTTCAAAGTGATATTTAAAAGATATGAAGACAGGTAGATTTCTTTTTTTACCCAATTTTACGTTCACAAGGTAGGGTAGTTTATATAAAAAGAATAAAAAAACATGATTTTCTCTGAATGGTCTAGAGTGGATCTAACCCCTGTTGCAAACAAAGTCTCTATATATTTTTTTGTTTTGA
This sequence comes from Lytechinus pictus, assembly GCF_037042905.1. Lineage (NCBI taxonomy): Eukaryota > Metazoa > Echinodermata > Echinoidea > Temnopleuroida > Toxopneustidae > Lytechinus > Lytechinus pictus. The sequence continues at coordinate 7,590,558 of NC_087257.1, read as the reverse complement.
ATATATATATATATTTTTTATTTTTTTTTCAAACAAGTGCACACCTATTTACCAATAATGCATATAGCATTTCCATTTATTTGAAAGCAGGATAAAAGAGCATTGTAGATTATATATATATATTTTTTTGTTCTGAATAATATATATCGCACTACCGCTACCAATACTACACCATCTACGTTGAGTCAGCGTCAGTCTGAAGAAGCAAGCAAAAAGCTCACAACAAATTTGATTGTGAAAAGAGGAAATATTAATATCAATATTGAAACTGGAAATTGATGATGTCATATTCCACTTTTGTATTCCATTACATGAAATTATGTTTAATATTATTTTTTTTCCTCCAAGAACAAAAAAAAATGGATTAACAACTTACTGAATCGATGCCTTAGATGTTCGTTGCATCCGTTGCTGCAACTTATTTTATTATAAGGGAGTCATTATCATTTACGCTTATACAGTGTACGAAAAATACGAAATGAATATTTATCAAGATGTATATCTGTTTTTACAAATATTGCTAAACTTTAAAATTCATTAACTTCGTTCAGCATTTCGCTAGGTGAATGAGGTCATTGATTAAAAACAGTTTTATGCTGATATTTTGTACTCGAATAAATATGTTCTACATAGGCGGATCCAGGGGGGGCGAGGGGCCCGGCCCCCCCCCCCCCCTATAGGCGGAGCAAAAAAAGAAAAAAAGGGGAAAAGAAAGGAAAAAAGAAAAAAAAATGGAAAAGAGAGGAGAAAAGAAGAAAGGCAAACATCAGAGGAGGAAGATGAGTGAATAAAGTAAGATGAGGGGAAGACTTGGAAAATATTTTTTTTTTAATCTTTCATGTCGGGATATAAAATTTTCGCTCGCGATCGGCGCGCTCGCATTGCCTTTTAGGTGATATACATATCTTGCTCATTATGCAGCTTAAAATATTTTAAATTTTGAAGTCAATATACAAAACATATTTCAGCTGGGAAAGTGAATTTTTTATTATTTTGTTTGATTTACAAATTGATTTTTAAACAGTGCTCTGTAAAAATTTCTGTTTTATGGTATGAATATTAACATTTTCTGCTTGCACTGCGCGCTCGCAAAATTTGATTTGTCAGGTACCTATTATTTTCCTGTATTCCATAAAGTTCTCAGAATATCCCTATTCAGGTCAGATTGTCAAAACGTATCAGCTAGCGCTGCACGCTCGCATTTTGATTAGTGAGTTATGTATATCTCAATATTAATTCTAAAACAAACTACTTAAAATCACCATTTGATGACAATTTATCAAAAATTTGATAGATATTAACTCATGCATCTTATGCATAATTACAAAAGTGCTTTAAATGTCCAGTTTTCAGGCCATAATATTAACAGATTTCGCGCTCTCATGCTTACGAAGAGAAATAGGAAGATAGTCATCATTTTCATGTGATGACATAATGTCCTTATAGAATTTCCCGGTCCTATGTCAAAACTCAAAGTTATAATAATGAAAAATATCAGATCTTTTTTAACTGTGATCCATATCCACTTCACAATTTTCCCACAAACTGCTTGCAATACAGAGCTTAAATTGACCCTTTTTCAGATCGGAATATCATATATTTTTAGCTCGCGCTTTGCGTTCACTTTATTGATTTTCATAATAAGAAAGGTATTTAGAATACCCAAATTCTAGGTCGAAATATGAAACACACATTTATTCAGACACGTAGCTTGTTCTCTATTTAAATCATTATCCAGTTTCAGATCACAATATCAAAAATTGTCTGCTCGCGTTTTGCGCTCGCATTATTAATGTATATATGAACATTTCCAATAACTTATCCTTTTCATGATTTACAAAACATGAATAGAGTGTCCAGAATTTTTCCACTCGCGCTTCGCGCTCGCATCAATAATGTTTAGTTTATATACTTATCCTTTCCACGATTACAAAAAGTGCTTAGAATTTCCATTATTCATTATCGCGCTCGCAATATTTGAATGTTGTAATATGTAACGTCTTCATGGCTAAGTGCAAGCAGTCCATAACAGGTACGTTTTCGATCTGTTCAACACGTATATAAAAATTTTCTGCTCGCGCTCTGCGCTCGCATTATTAATGTAAGGAAGATCCTCACCTACTCATCCTTTTCATGATTTACAAAACTTGAATAGAGTCTCGTTCATTAGGTCTAAATCTTGATTTTATTTGCTCACGCCTCGCGCTCCCATCAATTGTTTAGTTATATACCTATTATATATATATTATATATACCTATATTAAGTTACAAAGTGCTTAGAATTTCCATTCCTTAGGTGAAAATGTCAACAAATTTCAGCTCGCGCTTCGCGTTCGCACTTTTAAAAAATATGTAACGTCTTCATGGCTAACTGCAAGCAAGTCTTACAGTACCTTTTCCATCACTTCATCTCTGCTCGCACTTCACGTTCGTAGTAATTATTCACTTGCATATACACATGTTTTTTTCAGGATAACAAACATTGCCCAGAATGTTCAAAATCTTAGGAAAAAGTACATAACATTTCCAAAAAAATTTAGCACGCGCTTCACGCTCGCATTATATAGATACAGATTATGGTATCATATATTTATGTTTATTCATAAGAATAAAGCTAAGAAATGACTATATATTAGGACTACCCCTTCAAAGAAACCAAAAATCATATTCGAGCGGCCGATCGGGGAAAAAAATTCCGGCCCCCCCCCTATTGGCGAAGGCTGGATCCGCCCCTGTTCTAATAAATAAATAAAATTTTACACTATGGACCAAAATGGCTGTTAGACAAAATGTTGATGGAGGAAATGGCCCCAAATGGAACGTAGACCATGTGGCGACTGGCGAGTGTACGAGTTGGCAATAGACAGTTGGCAATTAAGTAGGCCTATACATCGGGCCTTCACAAGTGTTTTTCTCTTATTTTGTTCTCCCTGCTTTTGTCGTGACTGCCATGACTGTAGAGCCAACTTGTCGTCAGGCGGGTTAACTTCCCCTTTAAGTCAAACCATACCGAAATGTGAAGAGTGTTCGATATAAATAGGGCGTGGTTGCTAGTTTATGTGTGGTAGGCCCCTATGTTTTGTTTTGTTTGCGTGGTTGGATAGGGGATGGGGTAGCGGTAGCGGGAGCGGTATGTATTATCATTATTGCCATTTTTTATGTATTCATTTATTTTGTATTTATTCATTTATTTATTTCTTATTCATTTATCTATTTATTCATAAATGTATCATTCAACTCTGTTTAGTTTTATTCCATTCTATTGTCGTTCCCTGTCGATTACTTTATTTTCTTCTTTTAATGCTTTCCCCCTTTTCTTTGTCCCTTTTAAATTTCTGCTCTGCGTATGGGGGGGGGGGGGGGACATTTTACCCCGAGTTTTTGTTCACTTCTTGATGGTACTGGTGTCGTCCACTTCTTTCACTGCGATCCCAGGCATCAGCAATCAGCTGTTCAATGAATTCGGAGGGCATAAAAAATTAGTCTGGCTTTTAATTCAAAGAAACTTTCCTATCGTTAGCTAGTTTGATAGTTTCTCATCTGAATATGTATTATTCATATAAAAAGTGATTTATTGGATTTAGTAGTTCTACTTAGATTCGATCTTTAATTTTTCGACAATTTTCGACGGGATTAAGGCATAAAGTTTCCGAAAATTATCGATATCAATATTGCACATTGACAATAAGGGTCTTTTAATATGAGACTACATAAAACAGTACCTGGTGACTCCTAGGCTCAAACCAAGATGTAATAATAAAATTGGTATTGAAAATATGTAAATTAAAAGTTCAGTGAAAGCAAAAGTTCATTTTATTATAATTAAATTGATTTTGGTTAATTTTTTATATCATTTTGTATTCTGTTAATTTCGAATCGATTATACAAGCACGTATTAAAAGGCGCTTGTGATTTGTAATTAGACTAGGCGAAATAGCACATGTGGAAAACTACCGGCTCATTTCGATCACGTTTATTGTCAATGCTAGCGTTTTACGTCCGGTCCACACGTCAAAGTTACTCGGCAATTGTTTCTATCTTGCCCGATATTGCTACTCAACAAAGATGGCTTTTACCTTACAGAGAGTTTTAATAAGTGACAGTGTGTCACCAAAATGTACGGAAATCCTGAGGGAAAACGGAATCCAGGTTGACAACAAGACGAAATTGAGCAAAGAGGAGTTATTGGCGGAAATCCCGGTGAGTTTTCTGACGAGTGTTGGTCAGGGAGTGTCCCCGCAGAGACGGCGTGATCAGCTGGGCTGAGCTGCAGCTGTCTCAGTGTACACGTAAACGTATGCTCTCGCTGATCTGAGCTGTGCATGTGTTGATTCCGGACCCTTCCGAGACCAAGGCTATCTAACTCTAAGCATAAAACTGAAAAAGGCATCAGTGCATGCACATCCATGACATCCTGAGTGCATGCATGCAATTGCAAATGAGTCAGACCTTTATTTCTTTTCCATCGAGAAGTTAATTGTTTCTTGGTCGATGGTCCTTGGCTTGAGCATGTTGAGCATAAATGAAAAGCGCCAACCAACAACAGTCACGTTCATGTTGCCATTTTCACTAAAATTTCAGTTCATCATGGTAACACTAACAGGAATGTGAATGGCTGGCGCATTAGTAATAGTATGCTCAAGCTGCATAGAAACATGAACATGACGAAGAATGATCAATGAGGCTTGAGCGACATCAGCTCCTTGGAATGATTTAGGCCAAGTAAAAAAAGAAAGTAGTTGATCGTCCTCGCGCGCATCTATTTTGGCCGCCGCATGAAATTTTTTACTATTTACTATTTTCAAAAATTGGCTAAAAAAAAAAATTGTGATGTTTCTCGTCCGTGCCTGCTTCCCTTTTTGATTGCAGCATCAATTTTCTTGATATTATTAACTATTTTTATGGCTGCTGAATAGCGAAAAAATTCACAAGATTGGCGAGCGATTTGCTCTCATGTGCTCTGGGATCTCTCTCGCAACTTCAAAAACAATTGCAAAGTCCGATATCGCCGTAACTGCAAGAAAGAAAAAAATTCTGATTTGTTTTTTTATTGGAATTTTGAAGATACCATCAAAAATTAGCGAGAAAATAAAGTTTGCAAACTCGGAAAAGATCACGGATTTCTTCATTTTTAGTGCATTTTCGGGGCCCCGCTTCCTGAATCTGAACTAATCCGTCGGGTGCTTTGGAAATATGGCGCAGATAAATCAATTTTAATGACGTAATTTGTATTTCAGCGGGGGTTTTTGGTGAGTGATAGCGCCTGAACTTCGATGTGTGTTACGGTGATTGACTGTGCTTGTGACTGTGTTGGGTGAATGCATGTGTGCTGCATGGGATGATGTGATTGACTGCTGGCGCGACATGTTAATTTGTGAAATAAATTGAATTTTCTGGCGAGTTTTCTAACGTCAGCAGGCAATGCATTGAATATTCAAAAAATAATTTCAAGTGGGTTATTCACATAGAGATGTATACTAATAATTAGTGGAGATCCTCCCATTGGCAATGCGACCAAGATCTATGATGTCACAGATGAACAACTCTCCCCTTTTGGACACTGAATATATACCCCAAAACATCTCTTTTTGCTCATTCTAATCATATGACAAACGATTCATCAATGATATAATGTTGTGAAACTTATGTACTTGTCCTCTCATAAAGAGAACACCTCACCTTGTGATAGACTATAATAGTGAGAATATAAGTGAAATAAGTACTAAAGTAATGAGGGAGTTGTACGTGTGTGACATCACAGATCTTGGTCGCATTGCCAATGGGAGGATCTACATGGCATTAGTGATCTCAATATTCAAATGCTCATAACTTTCTTATTATTCATTCAATCTTCCTCAAACTTTCAACAATATGTTTCTTTGATGTTTTCTCTTTGATATGGATTCAGCTGGTTTCAAGGGTTTCATTCTCCTTTAATATAAAGCTAAATATATACTCTATCATGTCTGAAAAAATGAGTGCAATAGCAAGTAAATTTGTGACAACGCGACTGAATGAAAATGGCAAGCCGTGGTGGGGGGAGAGGTACAATCAAAATCCATGGGAGAGTCATGTTTTATATTCTAAACATGAATAACTTTGGTATACAGAGGGTTAGGGATTTAATTTTGGCCTCATTTTAAAGCTTGAAGTGAGTAGTATTATAATCCAACACTCTTTGCAAGAATTTTGATTAGTGATAATTATTTTCTTTTTAAGAAAAATTCCTCACATGATCCCAAAATACCAAAATTCTTGCATACATGTAATAACAATTTAAGATGTGATTTTTCAGCTGAATGAAGACGTATTATTATTAAATTCAAATAGGTGTCATTTGGAAGCTGCATTGGGTATATATCAAGGGTGTGAGAGTTCAGATTTTTATCTGATTTCAGATTTTTTTGTTTTGATTTTCAGCTTAATTTCAGCTTATTTTTGGCCTTCCTCTGTACAAAAAGTATGGGAGCTCTTTCTATTTCAAACTTTTTCAACACTCTTCAGCTTTTTTCAGATCTTTTTATTTGTGACCACTCACACCCCTGGTATATATGCATATCTATTTGAGTCATTTTGCTCAATAAAATGAATAAAACAAGGGGTGGTGGAAGTGGTACTCATTATATGCAACTCTATTGTTGGGTAACTTTGGTTTCTAAGGGGCAGGACGTTGATTTTGGTCTCATTTTACAGCTAAATATAACGGGAATAATAATCCACCTCTATACACATATTAATTGATTATGATTTATTAGAAATTTAAGGTATAAATGTTTGAAAATGTTGGTTTTCAATTTGAAATTAACATCAGAAAGTCCTTGAGGAAATTATTGAATTCCCTATAAAATATGCTCATTCCTACCAACAGTAAATCTTGTTATGGGCGACTTTTCACTGTATGCCTATAACAATGTGTAACTTAGAATGTATATCCTTTATTTTTAATTTCCTTTAGAATTATGACGGCCTCATTGTTCGATCAGCGACCAAGGTTACGGCTGATGTTATCCAAGCTGGCACCAACTTAAAGATCATTGGGAGGGCTGGTACAGGTGTTGATAACATTGATATCAAGGCTGCAACACGTCATGGTGTTGTCGTTATGAAGTAAGATGAGTCAGTGATATCAATTTCCTATAATTTTTTTTTTTCAATGTTACGTTAGTTGGTCAACCCAAAGAAAAAAAGGTTTCTAAATCCTGTATCCAGCAATGCAGATACTGCAATGTTGATACCATTTCCATTTTTCAACGCGTACAAAGTCTGTCATTCCAAAATAAAAGTAATTTAACAGCTTATCAAATGTGATGTAATGACATTATGTAATCATTGCCCTTAAAATCGCACGCTCAGGTCTTGTGACAATAGGTTAAAAGATGATTGTCACCTTTCAAGAATGAAAACTGATCGAATTTGTCAGATGATAAACCCTCTCCTGAAATTACCCACATTTCGGAAAGTCTTTTCTTTCATCATTTAGTGGATTAATCCAAATTTCTGTACAAGATTTCTATTTTTTCTGTAGCCAGCAATGGGGTCTGAAACAGAAAATAATGTCCTAAAACTTTCTAAAACTACTTCAAATGCAGTATTGTATATTGATTCAGAATAAAAGCCATTTAACTTTCCTCCCTTTCACACGGTAAAAGTATTGTGATTTAAGTGATGATTCCAGTGAAAAATATGGATAATGATGAATTTTCAGCACTTGTGAAACCAACCAGAAAATTATTAGAATCATGAACGCTAATCGCAATCACGAATTCAAATTCTACTCTGGAGGTGAATTCCAGTTAAGTTTCACTCAAATTACGGTACAAATTTTATGAAAGGCTTGACCTCCTAATCATCTTTTTGGGGGCAGATGCTTACGTGACCTTTTTCGCACTTCCGTACAATTGCCATGCACTCATTGTAGTTTGTATTTGCGATGCAGTGCCTTGATTGACAAGTCACCAAGGACACATACCGCCTTCGCTCAGGAATTCAAATTCAAATCAGTTTTCAAGTGAGTGTGTGAGGATTCTAAAGATGAATTGCAATCGTCATTATAATGATGATTCAAGATTCACATGTGAAAAGGTCCTTGGTCAAAGCTAATCATTTTCATTCAATAACATTTGTTTCTCGACCGTTCTTTTCTATGTTTAGTACACCCGGTGGGAACACCCTCAGTGCTGCTGAACACACTTGTGCCATGGTATGCTGCTTAGCAAGGTGAGATGAACTTAGCATTTAACCGGTGTGTTGGCTCAGTTGGTAGAGCGTCCGTCTCACAACCGGGAGGTCGGGGGTTCAAACCCCGGCCGAGTCAGACCAAAAGACATTAAAAGATGGGAGTTGCTGCTACCCTGTTTGGCGTTCAACAATTAAAGGGATAGAGCCTCGTTGATCTGGCGCTGCCCAGCGGCTGCCGGGCCCACGATCAATTGGGCAAAGCAAATTATTAAAGTATTTGATTTCATGTCTATTTCGAACAATAAAATATGGATTTTCATCATTTATATAGGGCATTGCAAGAAACTTGCGATCAATTGCAAATTTTTTTTGGTCCCTCAATCAATATGTCTCGCAACTATTGTAAATGTGCACGCAAATGTTTAAATCTGCTTGAACTTGAAAGTTGAAACTTGAAGTTCAAATGGAAAAACTGATCCATGAATTTGAATGGGAATTGAAATGCTATTGATTGCAAGATCTTCTTGCAACGCCCCTTTAGACATCAGCTTTCTTTAAAAGGATCATAATTTTGTTGTTTGGTTGTTAAATAACTCTTTCTGAGGAAAATAAGGTTGCTGAGCACTGAAAGTCATACAAACTAGATCCAACTCTAAAATCAAGCTTTTTCTGAGCTGACCTCAAAATTTCAAAATGTTTAAATACAAGATTTTAAAACCCAGCGATGATTTGCTAATTCAGGAAGAGATCACTAATGAGCATGATCGGTTAAGGGTTAGCATTGAGGTGAAATTTTTTTTTTTTGATATTTCTATCAAAATTGCTTTTAAGATAATCTTTGATATCTCAGGTTTCAAAGAACTCAGTTTCATGAAGATTGATAAATCAGAAATTCCTGGAATAGTCCATTTTATTCGTGGGGGTGCTATTACCTCTCATCACGGACGGACATTTTTACTCAAATTAAATTCTCTCTAGTTTTATTGTTTTTAAAGTTATTCCAATTTGGTTTAGTTGTTCTTGCACTCTGAACATTAATCTATTATCAAACATAAATTAGTAGGAATAAAATATTGGGAAGTAATTTTTTTTGGTAGGTGTGAACATTTCCATTTTGAAATTTCCGTCCGTGATGAAAAAAAATGTAAAAAGTTTTTTTATTTTTTATCAGAATAGAAATAAAAAATAAAAAGGTGTAGAGGTATCTCACTAAACACTGTACATCATTTTATTTGAACATAGCTGAAATCCATACATTTTATCCATATCATAAACTCAATCAAAAATGATCACGGACGGACATTAATTTCATCACGGACGGACAATGTAAATTCACTCAAATTCAATTCACTCTAGTTTATTGTTTTCAAAGTTACTCCAATTTGGTTTGGATTTTCTTATACTCTGAACATTTATCTATCATCAAACATAAATTAGTAGAAAAAATATGGGAAGTAAATTTTTCTGTTAGATGTTAACATTCCATTTTGAAATTTCCGTCCGTGATGAAATTAATGTCCATCCGTGATCATTTTTATTGAGTTTATGATAATATGTATGGATTCAGCTTTTTATTCTTTATCAGAATAGAAGCAAAAATATAAGTGTGTAGAAGCATCTCACTAGACACTGTAAATGTACATCATTTCATTTGAATATAGCTAAAATCTATACATTTTATCCATATCATAAATCAAAATAATCGCAGACGGACATTAATTTCATCACGGACAGACAATGAGCAAATACTGAGCAGATTATGAATTTAATTTTAGTTCCAATTTGCAGTGAAAAATGGTACTGAGAATTATTCAAAACTCAAATGGATGGAAACCTACAACTCTTCACAATTTTTTGTGAAATCTTTCTTTGGCTGTTATTGGGGCTTAATTGTTGTCAGGAATTTTTTTTAAACATAATTGGAATGCAGATAGAGTTGGAAGCTACATGTATGCCAAAAAGCAGGAAATGAAATAGAGCAAGAATAAGTCAAAAGCTGTATATTTCATCAATTGAAGCTTGCAGAAAGTGATGGAAAGGAAGAAAGTAGAATGCATATTCTGATAAGCAGAAAAAAAAAAATCCATGTACAAACCCATGGATTCACAATGCTTCTACTAAACAGAACGTCCTTGAGGCTTGTGAAAAGTACAAGAATTCTTTTTTTTTAAGTCCATTTTGGAGCTAATTTCGAGCAAATTGCTGATCTGGTAATCTGAAAATGCATACAATTCATATAAAGCTTGCACTGCAGTGTTTACAAGTTTAATTGGTATTTGATTTCAATTTTGGATTCGGTCAGGGCCTAAATACATGAGGGCTGTTGATGTGAAGGGGGTGTCTCCACTTTAATATGGACAAAAGATGAATTTGAAGAGAGCCTGGACAAGTGTTGTGGTCATACTTGATCCACCAAACAAGCATAATGATCAGCAACCTGTGAATCTTTTGGATTTACTTAATGGACATAAAAAAGATATGTGCTCTTTTAAAATTTATGCCTAAAAATGTATGAACATGTACATGTATCATGATGATATATCATATTAAGTATCAACATGATCATTGATCCACTGGATGTTGATTTGGTACCAACTATAGTATTCTCTAATACAGTGTTTACACTTAATCGGCATTTGAATGGGCTCGCGGTTCAGAACCGCGAGCCGATGCAGCATCGGCTTTTTCATAGCGTGTAAACGCGAGTAACTTGCATCGGCTCGCGGTTCAGAACCGGCAATTGCACCACCAAAGTAGTAGGTTCTGAACCGCGAGCAGATGCAGTATCGGCTTTTTTACTACGTGTAAACAGAAAGCCGATTCTGCATCAGCAATTTGTGCGCATTTCATTTACTTTACCATTGTGACGTAATTGTTAGCGCACTGATCCAGCGTTGTCTTTATTATGACGTATATTGTTGGTGTGCGTATCATTTCAGGTTTTTGTATCTGAACCGCGAGCTGTAACAACGTGTAAACGCAAACCAAAAGCCGATTCTGCATCGGCTTTTGGTTCTGAACCAAATGCCGATTAAGTGTAAACACGGTATAAATTGAAAAGAAGACAATGTGCATTAGGATGTTTGATTTGAAAAGAACTGTGTTTAAAAGCAATCATATGGCTAGATTATTTTGTGTGTCTAGCATAGAAATCATGTTGCTACAACTTAAATCAAGTTGTAGCAACTTGACTGAAGTTGTAGCAACTTGATTGTGCAACTAATGTTGTTTAATTATATTTAAAAATGTACAAATCATCAATATAATAGCATTTGTTCCCCCAAACAAGTAATAAGAACTTCTTACAAGGTACTTCCAATGTATTTTAATTGTGTCCGTCCGTGATGTCCGTCCGAGATGTCCGTCCGAGATGGAAAATATTTGCAATTCTCTCAGAAGTTTGATATTGGTTAAGAATTCAATATGCTGAACATAGAAGCTAACATACCTGAGTGTAAGTTGCATTAACAATTATTGGTCAAAGTTAAGCTATTTAGATAGAAACAATAAAAATGTTCAAAAATTCTGAAAACCACATTTCTATCATGTCCGTCCGTGATATGGCACATTTAGTGGCTACCTATGTTTGTAGGTAACCATGGCAACAAAATTTTTTCATCATTCAGCATACTTTGTCCTACCCTTCACTATAAAACACAAAGGAACCATGTTCATCTTATTCCTAATTTGTTACAAGCCTTCAAAGTTTTCAAAATCTATCAAATGTCCGTCCGTGATGAACCGATCACGCTCTAATATGGTAATCGGGTAACATTAAAGACAGCCGTTTCCCAGCAAAAGACATTTTTTTTCTCGGCTTTCAAGGGCATTTTGGGCAACAGTGGAAATCTTAAAACATCATAATTGTTTGTCAAACTCTTTCTTCCCTGAGCAAATAAGCACCTCAATTGTATAAAATCCCACAGGGAAGCTCCAATTTATTAGACCCAAGTCAGGGATTTCAGAACATTCAACATGCTAGATGGAAGGAAAGGAGGGGGGGGGGGGGCAATACTATTTCTGTGTCTCTGTTATGTCATATCTGTGGCCTCACTTTTGGGTGATTTTACATGCGTTACAACTCTATGCATTTCTGATTTCTCACGTAACAGTTGCTTCCTGTGACATGTGTATGCTGTTTAGTAGGCCTACAGACGTAGCAAAATACATCATTGTTAAACTGATTTTTTAATGATAATGTTTTAAGTATGAATAAATGAAATATAGGGTGTCAACCTAGATCACTATTAACTGTTTCCAAAAAGTGTACAGACTTTTGTCTTTAACAAGTTAAACAAAGATAATAATCCATTCGAACTGATAAGCAGGTTTAATTAGAGGGGTTAAAAGTTCAATTACGAGCTCAGCTTGGATTGTAAAATTGAAGGGGTTGTCACATAGTTCTCCAACTCTAATAGTTAACACACACACAATCATATAGTGAAGTCCATGTCTTTTCCTCATATGAATGTTGTTTGATGATTTTAATTGTGAATAATTCCAATGTTTTTGTTTATTTTATATGTAGCGCCTTGAGAAATGATTCATTAGAAAGTGTGCATTAGAAATACTTACTATTATTATATTACATCTGGTTTTATTCCATTGCTCTTTGAATGTCATTGTGTAAATCAATATATGTTAATCCTCAAAGTCATTACCCAATATCAAGATCATGCAGAAAACAAACATGGTTTCAGTTTGTTTGCTTAATATAATTGCTGTCGGGTAAATAGTCCTTATCTTGGTATTGCTGGTGAATGAACGCTACATGTATTAGAAGGTCAGGAAAGGGACAGAATTATTTGCACATATCTCTTTGTTTGGAAATCAGATTCTTTGAATGAAAAACCCTTGCTACTGAGGTAACAATTTGTTGCAGTCGGTGGGTTCCTGGGTGGGTGAAAGACAGCTACACTGTAACTTACAATAAGTGTGGTGTAGTTTAAAGGGATGGTCCAGGCTGGAGATATTTATATCTTAATAAATATCTAATAAAATTCACAGATCAAAATGCTGAAAATTTGATCAAAATCGGATAAGAAATAACAAAGTTACTGTATTGAATTTTAAAGATTTGCATTATTCTGGTGAAACAGTTCTAGGCATGTCTTCATGAATATTCATTAGGTGGGCTGATGATGTCATATCCCCACTTGTTCTTTTGTATTTTATTACATGAAATTAGGTTTATTCCAAAAAAATATATACCAAGAACTAAAACAATTGGATTGACAACTGATTAAGTGCATTTGTTATTTATTGCCACAACTTATTTCATCATAATGGAGACACATCATTTACACATGTATGAAATAATGAAACATTGTATGATTTCATGTAATAACACAAGTAAAGGGAAAGTGGGGATGTGACATCATCAGCCAACCTAATGAATATTCATGACAATGTGCATATAATTGTTTTCACAAAATCTTGATAAACTTTAAAATTCAATAACTTTGTTATTTGTTATCCGATTTTGATGATATTTTCAGCATTTTGCTCTGTGAAATTTACTCTTTTTATTTAGATATAAATATTTACAGCCCGGACCATCCCTTTAAGAATAAAATAGAATATACAGTTGAGTCTGCCCACAAACATCTTGGGACCACAGATGTCTGTTTGACTTAGGCAAAATATGAGTGAGAAGATGCAAAGAAGACATGTTTGCATTTTCTGGTCTGAAATGATGCTTTGAGTCCCTGACTCTGCTGTGCTGAGCCTTCAGTCATGTTAGTGGTCTGAATTCGCAGCCTATACTTACTGACATAGTGAAGGCTCTCTTTGCTCAGGAAAATAAAACATCCAGTTTTGTGTGAAGACCCACTGGTTGATCAAATTTTCATCAGGGTCTGTGCCTAAAGACTATGTACATGTAGAGTCTACTGTTATTTTACTATTTGCACTATAATTCATTTGATAATGTCTTAGTATCAGATTTTGCCCGTGTTCAGTTGCGGTTAATCACCATTCAATAACATGTTTCTCTTTGAGAGTATGACAAAATATATTTTTTTCATTGGTAAACAGGAGTTTACCTCAAGCCCATGCGACGCTCAAAGCCGGCAAGTGGGACAGGAAGGCGTTCATGGGATCAGAGCTGTATGGCAAGACCCTCGGCATTGTGGGATTGGGGAGGATCGGACGAGAAGTAGCTCAGCGTATGCAGTCCTTCGGGATGACGGTAATATAATTTGTTAAAGCATTTTGCATGCTGATTTTAAAACAAAAGGGGAAAGTAGTTATAAAATAAACAAAAAATTGGGGGGTAGTGATGAGGTTTGTCTTTGTACCAGGCTTTCCACAGAATGTTGGCTGCTTAAGTTTCTCCTTTAGCTTTTCTAATTTTAGAATTCATATGTTTTTTCCAAGGGGAGGGGGGGGGGGTTTTAAAAGGGCTTTTGGCTGTTTGGATAATGATGATAATAACAACGATGATATGATACTGATGATGATTATTAATTCATTTATCTATTTACCTATTGATTTGTCATTTAATTGAGTTTATTTTATAATTTATTGATTGATTGAACAAAACATTTAGTAAGTAAATGAGTTATTTGGTTATTAATGCTTTTTATTTTTGTTTTTTTATGGGGGTGGTATTTTCTTGGAACTTACCTTTCCATATTTACTTGCTGGGATATTACCTGTTACTATGACAATTAAGAAAACTTGTTATTTATTCAGGTAACTTTTATGACTCCCTGATTTCTTTTTCCTTTCTAGACAATTGGTTTTGACCCCATTGTTCCAGCTGAGGAGGCTGCCCAGTATAAGATTGAATGGATGTCATTAGAAGACATGTGGCCCAGGTGTGATTACATAACAGTGCACACACCTCTCATACCACAGACCAAAGGTTAGTATCATAAAGGGGTTTGAGTAAACTTGGTCTAATAGCAGATGGTCTTAATTCTCGGATGATTAAATACCATCCAGGCTAAAACCCACATGGTCTACGATTGAACTGTACTGGCAGCACAGAAACGTTGTTAGCTCAAACAATCCGTTAACAGAGGCCCTGTTACAACTGGTTACGTCGCAGCGATGCCTCATGTCGCAACAATGCGTTATTTGACTTCACACTCCGAGAGATGTGTCAGGGCCTACTGTTAGTGCTAACAACATTTCTTACTTGCCGGCTCAGGGGGCCGTTTCATAAAGCTGTTCGTAAGTTAAGAGCGACTTTAAGAACGACTGGCGATCCTCTCTTTCTTGCTAAATAATCACTAACATTATGATGGTGAACATTATTTACCACAAGAAAGGATCACCAGTCGTTCTTTTAGTCACTCTTAACTTACGAACAGCTTTATGAAACGGGCCCCAGGTCTAATGACCATTGAACCAACCATCATGTGGTCTAAAAGTCACTTGATCAAAATGTCACTAGGTCTAATGCCAACATGATCTAATTTCCACTTTGTTTTCATAATTATTTCACACTTAGTCAAATTAATATTTTGTTCATAAACAATTCAATCATGTGGACTCGGTGGAGTTAGCGCAAGTTGATATCAAACAAATTGCGTGTAGCCTTAGTGGAAATTAGACGAAATTGTGATTGAGCTACATGTAAATCACAATTAGATTGTTTGGTTAGTGAAGGAACTGATTGTAAAAGAAGTAGGGTGGATTAGACCAAGTGGGATGACACAAAAGTAGGAAATTAGACGGAGGAGGCGTAGACCAAGTGGTAATTTACAAAAATAGTTGTTCAGGGCCCCGTCTTACAAAGAGTTACGATTGATCCAATCAAACTTAATTATATGGAAATCCATCAATGTCCTAATTTTTTTCTACTGGAAATTTGCCAAATGTCCTTTGTTAAGAAAGAGAAGCATGCTGAATTATCGAGAAAACATTGAATAAATCATGTAGTAAACATTTGAACAAATATGCATTATAGATGTTGACGTTGCTGGCTTTCCATAATTGTGGTTGATCGGATCAATCGCATTTCATTGTAAGATGGAGTTCAGGTTTGTAATTATTGAAGATGAAGGGGGGGGGGGGGTAAGACAGCGCACTGTAGCAATGCATGCAGGGCCAACAGGCAGAGTTTGGTCACTTTGGCCGAAACTCAATACAATAAATGATAAACGGCCTTGGTTGATATCTCTTGTTCAACTCAAAATTTATTATAGCCAAGAAATCAATTGGGTTTAGGTTGATAGACAAGTGTGACAAAACTTGGATTTTGATTATCCTGACATGGTCCATACCATTTTGTATTTCATTTAAATATGGATTCGTGCAAAAACCAGGGCTGTTTTTCCTTCCAACATTGTCGAGTTGCCAACTCATTAAAGCTTTTCTTTTCTCAACAAGGCAAATTGCTCTTTTTTGTTGACCCCTCATTCAACATAAATTATTTTCTTTGTTGTTTTCTTATGTTATTTTTTCTATAACTATGTATTTATATGTTCACTATTTTTGTTACTTGTATGTATTGACATTATTTGTGTTTTTATGAAGAATGAAATGAAATAATATCAATCAAATCATACTAATAAAAATGTTAGCAAAATGTACTTATCAATATTACTATTTGAGGTCAAATCATTTGGACTTTATTCTACTAGATTTCACATTCTTGAAAAAAAAAAAATCAATGTTCCGAACTTTAGCATTGTTATGTATAATCAAGCAACTTCTGAAAACTTATTGATTACCACAGGCCTCCTTGGTGATGCATCGTTCAAGCTTTGTAAGAAGGGTGTGAAGGTCGTCAACGTTGCTCGTGGTGGTATCATCGACGAGGAAGGCCTATTAAGAGCGCTTGATGCAGGCCAGTGTGGTGGCGCTGCACTTGATGTCTTTGTCGAGGTAAGTGTGTCAAGGAAAGAGAAGCACATGGGGGAGGGGTCCTCTAGAAAATGTCCCCAAAAGCATCTCACTTTCTCAATGTATGTGATACTCAATACTTAAAGAATTCCATCCTTCCTTTTTCATTTGTCTATGCTCTATAGAAATGTGGATCTACCAAATAAACCAAAAAAGCTCTGACTGTTTTAATCAGATAATATTTTACCTTTTCTGGGGTTATGTCACAATTTGTTCTTCTTCATTAGAACCAAATTCCCCTTTAGATTTTGAACACTAATGAATTAAAAACTGGATCAGCTCTTGCAATAATTATCCTCTGTGATCATGAAGAGGATGTGCCCCAACTAGTGTCGCAACTTAAAGGTAAATTGTGTCATTGGTTTATTTCAAAACTTTCTTTTAAATTTCACTCTTTGCTTTCCACGATATTCATAAACAAGTTCTGAGTCCATACAATGTATTGCATTGGCCAGAAAGAACTGTTTTTATTCTCAAAAAAATATATAAAGATGAGAAGATTTGCCGAGTGAGCTTTTTTTTATTTATTTTTAAAACTAACATAAAAAATGAAGAGCGCCACCTTGAGACCAAATGACATCAATACCTGCTCATGAATATTCATATCTCTAGCTCTCGCCTCTGCGCGAGTCTCAATCAAGTGCTGATGGTACGGACGCATGGGCGGGTACGGAGTCTGTACACCGTGAATGCACGGGTTTCTTTCCCGGTTTCTATTGCATTTCGTAGAAAGCGTGTACATTGAAAACAAAGTCTGACGGCTTTTTCATTTGCTTCGTTGATCTGTATTGTTTCTCTATTTCTCCAGGGTACGGAGGGAGGGAGGGAGGGAGGGAGAAAGGTGCTTGTGAAAGCCAAGGGAGAGAAAGGGCTATATTCTTATTTATTATATTTTTTCTAGTTCTTTATATGTATTTTTGTTTTGTTTCCGATTCACTGAATTGTTATCATTTTCTTCAGGTTCTGTATTTTGATGTGTTCATTATTATCACGTGTAGTAATATACGTTGTAATTTCTTAATTGTTTAAATAATAGGCCTATGCTACATTTTTTTTAAAGGAAAAAATAGAAATCATTTTGTATTGAACTAGCTTGGCCGCCAATTTCGTTATTTGCTTTGTGTGTCCTATAGCTCTCCACCACTGAATTCGTCAATATACTGCCTCAACGTATTTATCAATTAAATTGGACAAATACCGCGTGGCCTAGTGTTTTTTTTACAATATCCAGGGGCGGATCCAGCTTTCACTATAATAAAGAGGGAGGGGGTTGAAAAATATTTTCCCCGATCGATCCGCAGCTCAAAGCTATTTTTTTGTATCTATATAGTCGTAACAGTTACTCATAAGCCCTATAAAACATGCGAGCGCGAGGTAAAATTTTCGGAAATCGTGTATTGTGTCCTGAAAATTGACGGATCCATGCAGCACGGGCCGGCTGTGCCCCCCCCCCCCCTTCAGAGGCACAATCAATATTTCTTATGTAAAAATATATCGATATAATCATTTTTTTTGCTTGTCAAATTTTCCTCGGGAAAATGTGCCCCCCCCCCTTTGAAAAATCCTAGATCTGCCTCTGAAGATTAATCATAATAAAACAAAATAATCATAACGGTACGTAGGGCCTATGGTGCACCGGGTAGCGACTTCAGTTCCGTAAACTGTTCTCCCAGCGGGCCATGCTAATACCCCGGCTTTAGCTGGGCTAACTGCGCTCAAGCATTTGAATTAGTAAATGGTAGTTCCCTTGTTTGTTTTACTAAGGACTGTTTTTGTTTATATCGATTAGCTGATATTTCTTTAATTTGATATGAATAATACCTTTTTATTGTAATCGCTATTTTACTATGTTTTATTATACAAGGACCAAGATGAAAAAAACAGTAATTACAACTCTGATCTTGTGAACCTTTTTAAATATGACTGAATGAATAAATAAATTAATTGGTATTGATAAATAGATATTCCATCGAACCTGAGGCAATGCGAACACGAAGCGCGGGCTAAATTGTTTTATGCAGTGACATGCCCCCCCCCCCAAGTCTGAATTACCCTTACCTTATTTTATTCATTCTTCCTCCTTATATTTTTTCTTCTCCCCCCACCCTCTGCTTTCCATTATATTACTTGTTTCCCTTTCTTTCCCCCTATTATGCACCGCCAATAGGGTGGGGGCGCCCCGTTGGCCTCCTGGATCCGCCTATGATACCGGTACATCAGGCCTGTATATTATAAGCAATTGATGTTTATGTAACATCGATTAACCCCCCCCCCCGAAAGTTTCTCTTTGTATTTTTCTTTTCAACTTGTTATGGTAGTATATACTAAACAAGTATCACGTTTGACTTTGTCCAACTTTGTGACCAAAACTTTAGTACGGTTTTCTCAGTGAAATTGATGATGACGTCTCCTGGGTGCCTCCCCCTTCACCCCACTCCTCCTTGGTCCTCTGGGCTTGGCGAATAAAATTGCATACATATCATGGAGAGATATATCGAGGACATACAGCTAGGCGGAATTATTTGGGGAAGGGGTCTTCCATTTCTTTGTTATTCCGAAGTTCCGATGATGGTTCAGCGAATGTGCTCTATGCAAAATCACGTTTTGGCACGACTTCTAAGCGCTGGGCATGTCAACGGACAATAACAAAATAAATGCAAACATGTCATGGATCGAAATGGTAAAAAATATATATTTTAAAGAAAACCATCGTTATCAAAATTTGATGCAGTCAAACCAACATGTTTTGTTAATACCAGTTTCAACTTACATTAAAAATTATAACCCGAGGCCATATTAGCACCGGGGGTGGGGGAGGGGGGGGGGCAGAGAGCACTTGCACCCCCCCCCCAAAAAAAAAAAAAAAAAAAAAAATCTCAGTAGGAAAAAAATCTTTTTTTTCAAAATGGAAAGTGCCCTTCTTTCAAAATGATGTGTGTCCCTTTTCAAAATAAAATACCTTTTCTTGAAGTCAAACAATACATTTTAGGTTAGAAAATCACAAAAATTTTGGATCGCGCTTCGCACTCACATCATTTTGAAAGAAGGGCACTTTCCATTTTTTCCCTACTGGGATTTTTTTTGGGAGAGGGGTGCAAGTGTTTTGGTTACAACTTCTGCTTACAATGTTCAATTTTCAAGTTTGAATATCACAAATTTTCAGCTCGCGCTTTCCGCTTGCATCAATTATTGTTTATTCTTGGTTTCAAAACTTAGAATGTCCATCAGGTTGAAATATCACAAATGTTCGGCTCGCGCTCGCATCAATGATTATTTATTGGTTTCAAAAAGTGCTTAGATTGTCCAGTTTTCAGGTTGGAATATCGCACTCGCGTCCATTATTCAGTTAGATACACATCTTTTTCATGACAACAAAAACAATAGCTCGGAATGCTTGATTTTCAGGTCTTATTAGTACATGCAATGTCCAAAATTTTGAGCCCGCGATTTGCGCTCACAACATCTCGCAAGGATGCTCTTTTAACAATAATTTGCGCGGTAATAATTGACAAAAAGCGAGTTTCACAACTTCAGATTTAAAAGTGTTTCCAAACCGCTTGCTTGCTACGCTCGCTCCCGGAAAAATAAAGCCTGATTACATATTTAATCAATCAGAAAAGACTTCAAAAAGGCTTTGCTCAACTTAATTAGTATAAAACGCACAACTACTTAACGCAGATGATAATCTCATGGTGAAAATTTCAATTGCATAAAAAATACATATTAATGCCCTCTTTTGCCCCCCAAATGAAAATACGTTCCGCCGCCCCTGATTATCATCCATCGCACTTGCTGGTATTTTTATTTATCGTCATTCCCCCCTCTCAAAGAAAAAACTTATACTTTTGCCCTTTATTTAGCCTGCGATGGAACTTGCAGGAAATTTTATTTAAACGCGAGCATATCAAACAGGATGCAAATGGAGGTCTATTCAGCCGGGCATTATTTATACGCTTTGGATTCTTGTTTGCCTAGAAAATGTGAATATTTCAAGAGTTCTTATATTTTCACTACATCTTTGTCCTTATTTCTCTATATCCGTAGCTCCACCATGCGCGTATTCGAGGGCCTTCGGGGCACGCCCCCCCCCCCCCCCCGGGTAGGCGAAAAAGGGGCGCCAAAAATAGGGAGAAAAGGGGAGGAAAAAATGAGGGAAAGAACAATAGAAAGATAAAAGGGGGAAAGAAAGAGTGGAGGAAAACAAAAGAGGGAAAGGGGAGCGCCGAATTGATGTTCGCCCTAGGGAGGGGGGCGCCCAATTGATAATCGACCTATAGGGGCGCCGAATTTAAGTCCAACATAGATAGGGGAGCCGAATTGATGTTTGACATTGGGGGCATCGACTTGATGTCCGAATTAGGGAGGCGCCGAATTGATGTTCGACCTTGGGGGTGCCAATTGATGTTCAGCCTAGGTGGGGGGGGGGGCGAATTAATGTTTTACCTCGGGGCGCCGTATAGATGTTCCACATAGGAGGGGCTGCATTGAAGTTCGGCATAGGGGCACCGAGGGGGCGCCGAATTGATGTTCAAACTAGGGGCTGGGGCGCCGAATCGATATTTTCCATAGTGTTGCCGAATTGATGTTTGACATAGGGGGGCGCCGAATTGATGTTCAACATAGGGGGTGGCAAATTGATGTTCAACCTAGGTGGAGGGGGGGGGGGGGGCGAATTAATGTTTTACCTCAGGGCGCCGTATAGATGTTCGACATAAGAGGGGGCCGCATTGAAGTTCGACATAGGGGCACCGAGGGGGCGCCGAATTGATGTTCAACCTAGTGGCTGGGGCGCCGAATTGATATTTTTCATAGGGTTGCCGAATCGATGTTTGACATAGGGGGTGCCGAATTGATGTTCAACCTAGGGGGTGCCTAATGGATGTTCACCACACGAGGGCGCCTATTTTATGTTTGTCCCGGTGCGCCAAATTCAGGTTCAATTAACCAAGGGAGAGGGGGGTGGGCGCCAAATTCATGTTTGCTCGCATCAAATACTCATCCTGTTCATGATTACCAAAAGTGCCTATAATTTTAGATCAGAATACAAAAAAAATCATCCTACTCTACGTTCTCGCATTAATTGTTTAGTAAGGTGACGATCCTGTTCATGGTTAGATAAGTGCTTAGAATGTCCGACTTTGGATCGAAATATTAAAAAAAATCAGCTCGCGCTTCACGCTCGCATAAACTGTTTTGTTAGTGCTCATCTTGTTCATGATAATCGAAAATGCTTACTCGAATGTCCAAATATTAGGTAAGAATATGAAAAATTTTCATCTCGCTCTTTGCGCTCGCATCAATATTGTTTAGTTAGATGACAATCCTGTTCATGATTACCGAAAGTGCTTAGTCGATGTCAAAATTTTAGGCCAGAATATCAATAACTTTTTAAGCTCGCGCTCCGCGCTCGCACAATTGTTTAAATAGATACCCATCCTTTCCATGGCTATAAAATATGCTTAGAATTTCCAGTTTTGGGTCAGAATACCAAAAATTTTACGCTCGCGCCTCCCGCTCGCATTAAATGATTTGTTAGATACCCATCCTTTTCATGATTACCCAATAATGCTTAGAATGTCCAAATTTTAGGTCAGAATATCAAAAAAATTTAACGCACGCTTCGCGCTCGCATTAATTATTTAGCTAGATACCTATCCTGTTCATGGTTATAAAAAGTGCTTATCATGTCCAGTGTTGGGTTGGAAATTCAAAAATTGTCAGCTCGCACTTCGCGATCGCATAAAATGTTGACAGATACCCACCCTGTTCTTGATTACCAAAAGTGCTCATAGATTTTTCAAAATTTTAGGTAAGAATATGAAAAATTCTCATCTCGCTCTTTGCGCTCGCATCAATATTGTTTAGTTAGATGACAATCCTGTTCATGATTACCAAAAGTGCTTAGTCAATGTCAAAATTTTAGTTCAGAATATCAATCACTTATAGGCTCGCGCCTCGCGCTCGCACAAACAATTGTTTAAATAGATACCCATCCTTTCCATGATTACAAATTAGAATGTCCAGTTTTGTGTTGGAATATCAAAAAAATTAAGCTCGCGCCTCGCGCTCGTATTAGATCATTTGTTAGATGCCCATCCTGTTCATGATTACCCAATAGTAATTTGAATGTCCAAATTTTATGTCAGAAAATCAAAAATTTTCAACTCGCGCTTCGCGCTCGCATTAATTATTTAGTTAGATACCCATCCTGTTCGTGATTATAAAACAAATGTAAAAAGTGCTTATAATGTCCAGTGTTGGGTTGGAAATTCAAAAATTGTCAGCTTCCACTTCGCGATCGCATAAAATGTTGATAGATACCCACCCTGTTCTTGATTACCAAAAGTGCTCATAGATTTTTCCAAATTCTAGGTAAGAATATGAACAATTTTCATATCGCTCTTTTCGCTCGCATCAATATTGTTTAGATAATACATATACCCATCATGTTCACGGTTGCAATAAAACTCAGAATGTTCGATCGGAAAAGAGATGAAAATATCCCCTCCCCTATTGGCGAAAGCTGGATCCGCCCCCGGTTAAGAAATTACAGCTCCCGCACATAATTTTAGCATGGTCTACCACTCTGATGAGAAGTTGAACTAAATTGAAACCCCAAAATGCTTAAAATTCTGTGCTTTCTGGTCGCATTTATTTTTTTCAAAAGGTGGTTAAAACATATTCATGGATGTTTTTTTTTCATGAACACATTAAAAAGTGGTCTTCGATGCATTTTTCACGTGATTATGAAATACGATAATTCAAACTGCATTTAAGGCACCTATGATTGCCGTGCTGGGCGGGTCGGGGTGCCATTTTCCGAAAAGTTCACAGGGGCGCCAAAATAGTCGGGCTCAATCATGGATCCTGGATACGCGCATGTCCGTTGGGCATCGTTTCCAACATTGTACCTCCTTATCTATACCGGCGTGATACTAGGCGCTAGTCCATGGATCGGATCGGTTTACTTCCATTTCGTCGTGATGCCAACTCGTCCAAATGCCAACTCGTCTACTATCATTATTTGGTCTACCATCAGTTCGTTCACTATCCACATGCATGCATTCCGTCTAATAACCATCTGATCCAATAGTCATTTAGTCCATATACAATTTGGTTATTGGACGTGTTATTGTGCAAAATGAATGAAAATGAATTGGATACTGGACTAACTGGACCAAATGGTTGTTCGATGAAATGTTGATGGACGGATTGGCATTGCATGGACTAAATGAAAGTAGACCATGTGGTGAATGGATGAGTTGGCAGTTGACGAATTGGCAATTTACCAATGGACCTACTAGTACTAGGCCACTGAATTGAACTTGTCATGTGCCATAACACCTAAACTGCTTCCTTATATCCGATACCCCCTCCATCCTAAAGGGAAGGAGGAGAGAGAAGAAAGGAAGAAAGAAATAGATTGTTGAAAGGGAATCAAAAGAACGATCAAAAGGGAATTTGAACGCAACATAATATTATACTCTGTTATTGTTTGAATCGTTTCTCTCTCATGAAATTTATATTTTGAATATATATCGTTTCAGTCATTCTCATTATTTTACTGCATAGCGAATTACAAAACGTCCTATCCTCGTTTCCGCTAACCACACATGACATTATTTATCATTTTATTATTATCATGCAATGAAATTCATACTGTTTTTACACGCTGCGTCGGCTGCCACTTGACTACCTTGTAAATATTTTTCTGATGATATTCAGTTTAAATCAGTGGCGTTCAAAATAAGGCTTGGTGCTGTATGGATTCCCAAATTTGTCACGGCCAAGAAAAAAAAGGAAAGAGAGAAGGGAAACTATTATCTGAATATCATGTCAAAATCTATCATAGATTACCAAAAAAAAAAAACAAGATTTGTGCCCTATATGTATATCTGGCCCCTTCATATTTGTTATGTTCATTATTTACGCCACTGGTTAAAATTAAATTCAACTTAAAACATTTTCCCTTTATCATTGCATTATACATTCATGAATAGTGAAAGCATGTTCATAACATCTTTCTGTATTTTTCGCTGTTTATACAATTCCTAACCTTAGGTTGTGTGTATTCCTTATGTTCGCATTCTCAATGTTATTTTCTCTTTATTTCAATATTATTCTCACAAACTTTATTATGGTATGCATATTCAAGAAAGTATTACTTGTTTGCTTGCCCCATGACAGCTTTGCCTTCACTTTTGCAGATCGGAGTGTCTCTCAGTCAGTATTCAGAGCTATTACTGTATTCTCCTTGACCCCCCCCCCCTGTGAGTTGTAAACAGTGGCGCAGCTACGGGGGGGCCTGGGGGGCACATGCCCCCCCCTGAGATTTGGTGTGCCCCCAGGTGCCCCCCCCTGAAAAAAATTGGCACAGTAAAAAAAAAAGGAGAAAGAAGAAAAAAAAGGAAAAGAAGAAGAAAGACAGAAGAAAAAAAGAAGAAGAAAATAAGAGGAGGAAGACGAGTGAATGAAATAATGTGAAGGGAAGACTTGCAAAAAAAAACAAATCTTTCATGTTACTATATAAAACTTTTGCTTGCGCTTCGCGCCAGAATTGCCTGTTCAATGAAATTCATATCTTGCTCAATAGGCTGATATGGAGAAAGTTTTGAAGTCAAAATACAAAATATATTTTAGCTCGGACATCGAGCTCTCACCAATTTTTTTTCATTAACAAATTTAAGTGTTCTAGCTGTAAAATGTCCCTTTTATAGTCTACATATCAGCATTTTTAAGCTCACGCTGCGTGGTCAAATTGTTTGATTTGCCAAGTTCTTATTGTCTACGTGTATTTCATAATGTTCCATTAAACAAATGTATTCAGACTGCCCAGATTCTAGGTCTAAATCTAAAACATGCGCGATAGCCTGCATGTTCTTTATATTAAATGTACTTAAATTATCCAGTTTCACATCAGAATATCAATAATTGTCTGCTCACGCTTCACGATCGCCAATTAACTATATCCTATTTATGATTTACAAAATATGAATAGAGTGTCCCGCTTTTAGGTCTAAAATCTCAATTTTCTTCCTCTCGCGCTTCGCGCTCGCATCAATTGTTCAGTTACATACCTATCCCATTTATTAATACAAAAAGTACTTAGAATGACAATTTTTTAGGTCGGAATGTCAAAAAAAAAAATTCTCGCGCTTCGCGCTCGCATTATTGAAATATATACCGTCTTCGTGGGTAACTGTTAATAGTCCTTAACAGGTCCCTTTTCGATAATGCTAGAACAGTTAATAAAAAATTCTGCTCGCGCTTGGCCTTCGCAGTAACCATCTAGTTACATACAAATCTTGTTTAGGATCACACATAACATTGCACAGAATATTACATTTTCAGGACAAAGTACATTAAAGTAACAAAAAAAAAAACGCTCGCGCTTCGCGCTCGCACTTTTTATAAGGCTTATGAGATTATTTCATGTTTATGTTGTCCTATAAGAATAAAACTAAGAAGTGACTGATCGGGGGAAATATTATAGGTGAAGATAATTTCGGGCCCCGTCCCATATTGGCGAAAGTCGGATCCGCCCTTGTGACACATACACACACAACGGAAAAAATGGTGCCCCCCCCCCCTGAAAAAGCAAGGACCCCCCAGTGCCCCCCAAGGAAAAAAATCCTAGCTACGCCACTGGTTGTAAAACACCCGGGTAAAACACCCATAAAGGCAAAATAATATATTTTTATCGGCAACATATTTGCATCACATCACCATAAATTAAATACATCAGAATAGGCGTATACCCATTGAACCTCGCCAGAATGGGCTTGCCCAAAAATTTCAAACACAAATTTCTTTTTTTCCCCGAAAGTCATCACCGCTTGGAAGTAGGCGACTTTCCCGCCCCAAAATATTCTTATTCCTACAATAGTGCAATCCGTCACGAACACCATGCACGATTGGCCTTTGATGATCTCCAAAATAGTTGAACCATATTCCAACACTTTCTACGATCAATACGATCGCCTTGACTGATCTGATACTTTCTGATACGATTAATTATTCCGCGATTATATGCCTCTTGGAAGCGGGGGGGGGGGAGCTGGGGATGCGG
Source organism: Lytechinus pictus (assembly GCF_037042905.1). Classification (NCBI taxonomy): domain Eukaryota; kingdom Metazoa; phylum Echinodermata; class Echinoidea; order Temnopleuroida; family Toxopneustidae; genus Lytechinus; species Lytechinus pictus. The sequence continues at coordinate 7,563,455 of NC_087257.1, read as the reverse complement.
CATGTATTATTTTCCATGGGCAGCACCCCCTGGAATTCTGATAGGTGTCAAATTTGAGAAATGTATGGAATGACCAATGATTTTTTCTTTTGCTTTGTCAATTTTTTTTCTGCAGGTAACCCCACCAAAAAAAAAATCGTGACAGTGTGAACTGAGCACATTTTTTTTTCAATCATAAAAAATGATTATTATATTATTTTCCCCATGAGTTGTGAAATTTTGACACGCCGGGATCTCCTTGGTCCCAATCCCAATATGAAGAATACATTTCCTCGGCTATAAAACAACAGTTATCATTCGTTTTTCCTATATTTATAGCAGGAAAATGGGAGTCCCAATTCCCGGTTCCACTTTCATTGCTAAATAAGTCTACGTTATGCCAATCAAGATGTGAGTGATGTCTTTGTCCTGCTCACGTCGCCACGCACCATTCACATTTTTTCAACAGTTGAACTGCTCGTGCACACACTGTATGCGTGTATCCCGGAGGCCTATCTTCCTCTCATTTGTTGCAATAAAAGTTCATCTTTCCATCTATTTTTAATTGTTTATTGTTTATTTAATAAGGGGTAGCCCATTCAACAACAGCTCCCATGGGGCGCCCCTATCTATTATTCGTCATTGGTATCCATTTGTCTTTGTCCATCCATTCTTGGGGTTAGGCCTATACATTCATCGGATGATCCATTCATATATATGCCTATTCATCCATCTATTCATTATTTCAGTCATCCATCCATCCATCCACTGATGGATTGATTAGGCCTAAAGGCTACCCCCACCCTCCCCATACTGGAGAAATACTCTGCGACCCATTCTCTGGAAATCCTTATTGATACACGTTTCAAAGCAGACGTAAATCCCCTCGGACGTTGCTTCTCCAAGTTTGCTTAGTCTTCTTTCACGTACTTCGTTGCCCTGTTTCAAACGGCATGACTTGTAAAGTTCTGTTGTAAAACATGCCGGTCGGCCCCCGGGGTCGGCTCCGAAATTCACCCCTCTGCATACCTAGAGCGCAACGGTTCTACCATAGACCATAGCGCCGCGCAATATGGAATATACTCAACTTCTCATTACTCCACATCTAGCTACAAGCTTTCTTGTGTGGCTGCAAGAATAAGAGTTTTCTGAGAAATCTTGCCCCTTACGTCTACCCCCCCTAATTTTGTTTTGCTTTCGCTCATGACGCCTCTGCTCTAGATCTGCTTGTAAAGATTGACCAAATAAACACTGTATTCTAAATTTGCAATTTGATGCATTATGGTCGCATACACACACTGTCACGGTCTACACGATGTAGACTACGCTACATACTTCGCATCAACAGGTTTCTCAGCTCACCTTTTGACCTCGCAAGTTCAGTCTAAACAACGAAGAATAATCCTACTTTCATGTCAATACTGTGTGTCCTCCATGGTCCCATCAACTTTTATCTTCCTTTTATGTTTTACTATTTTGTATCCCGCCCTGGAAATAATCGTTTTTCTCTTCGCCCTTCCCTTTCTTCATACTCGGCCCTAGACAGAATGGGGATGGCCGTCTATATATACATGTATATACATATGAAAATTTTTCATCTCGCTCTTTGCGCTCGCTTCAATAATGTTTAGTTAAAAATTAGATGACAATCCTGTTTATGATTACCACATGTGCTTAGAATGTCAAAATTTTAGGTCAGAATATCAATCACTTGGGCTTAAAAAGTGATTGATATTCTGAACTAAAATTCTGACATTCTAAGCACTTTTGGTAATCATGAACAGGATTGTCATCATAGATGTCTCTGATTGTCATCTACCTAACAATATTGATGCGAGCGCAAAGAGCGAGGTGGCCGTCAAATCAAACTCGGCCCTTGCCCTTCTTTGGGATTCTCGTATCTCTTTTAGTCTTGGAGTACTTTCAGATTCATGACATTAGATTCCGAAAGTAAGCCGTATTGGGCAATCCTTCGCTTCGTCATTCACGTTCGATAATCCTTATTCACGTACGATACAATCATGGAGCTATAGCTCCATATAATATGCTTGTCCAGTGTGTGCTATCGCTAATAGTGGATTATGTTTAAGGTAAACGTGCATGCAGAGCGCAAGCATATCGCTAGCTAGTCCACCTCCTGGACTGTTGGTATTTTGTACGATACGACTACCAAACACAACACACTACATCCCCATAACACGCATACACACACCCCCTGAATAGTCACACGAAACTACATTCTTTTACGGGGAAAGTGAATCAGTGGGTTAGATGAATCACTGGGGGTAAGTGAATCAGTGGAGGGTGTGTGTGTGTTGGTTATGTGTGCGCGTGGGGGTACCGGTACGGTCCGATAAGGTTTGCCCCTGGTTTGCCCAATCAATAAAAATTGTCCAGGACGTGGACTAATCGCTAGCCGGCTAGCATCGGCTCATTGAGCTTGCACGCAACGTTCGGTGTTTGCTTCTACTCAGCTACTTCTGCACACAGCGCTGCACTTTGTTGATACGGGGATTTCTTGATACGGCGCATGCGCCATGACGTATTTCATCAATATGCATGAGGTTGTAATGAATATGCATGATTCGAACGGTGTTCTAATATCAATTTATTTGTTAACTCGAGAGGGCGGAAACAAAATATATCGGTTAAACGATATATTATAATATATATTTCACCCCTCAATATCATGAAAACAGAAGAGTTATACCAATTTCTTTTGAGTGATAAAGTAGAGCATTGATGTAGATATTTAATGAAAATAATATCTTTACAATTGATTCACTGACCTTGTCTGAGATCAACCAATCATACACTATACCTTTAAGAGCTTATGTAATGATCCCTTTCAGGAAAATTTAAGCTCTATACTGTTGAGACAATCCCTGTTAGGGGATAAGGAGCAATTTCCACTCATATCCCTATCCCTCTATTTGACAGAAACGTTGATTGGAAATTCTTTTTACCAACCATTCTGTTCATCATTTGTTAATGTTATGTAGTTTTAGTATTTGGCAAGTGTGTTATGTCATTTGCAGAAAGAGTTTAAATCAAACTCAACTCCAAAAATCAAAAGCATCTAATCAGTCAGTCCAGAAGCATGTATTTGCATACCTGCCAACACAGATCTTGTGTGAAAGAAACAGAGAGCCACTTCAGCCTTTGTAGCCATATTTAAAAGGCTAAAAAAAAAGAAGAAAGTATTACAAATAGAAAGCTGCAATGTCCCTCTTTTCAGCCTCTGTGTTCTTATTTGTCCCATTTAGTATTTATGGCTCTTTGAGTTACCCTTAAATGCAACTTTTTGTTGATGTAACTTCCGAAGGTTTTCATGGCGAAGAAAGAAAGTCTTTAGAGGTTTCACAGTACACCATGTATTCTTTTGTGGGCATGCATTGGTGTCGAAAAGGACCACCCAATTTTGACGTTACCACAAGTTTGTTCATATTGTCTTCTGGAGACGTTCTTCAGGGGTGTGAGAGTTAAGATTTTGGAGTTTTGATTTTCAGCTTTATTTTTGGCTTTCATCTGTACAAAAAGTATGGGAGCTCTTTCTATTTCAGACTTTTTCCAACGCTCGTCAGCTTTTTTCAGATATTTTTATTTGTGACCACTCACACCCCTGCATTGTCATCTTCCTGAAGATGAGAAGAGTGCACTTGTCGAAACTGAAGTCTTATCTTTTCTAACAGTATTAGTTATTGGCACTTTGACACTCATCCAAACTTTCTTTATTTCTTTTCTTGTGCGCCTCGGAATAGAATATTTCTAGATATATGGCGCTATATAAATGCCTATTATTATTATTATTATTATGTTTGGGTGGTCCTTTTCAGGACCAACCGATGCGCATTAACTAATACACGGATTACAATGAAGCTGCTACACTCTCTAACTTTTTGTTTTCATGATCAGTGTATTAATCTATATGTGTTTCTAACCCATATACCAGGAACCTCCCACAAACACTGCCCTGGTACAGCACCCTAAAGTGATAGTCACCCCTCATCTCGGGGCTAGCACAGTGGAAGCACAGGAGAGGGTAGCTTGTGAGATCGCTGAACAGTTTGTTGATGGTGTCAACGGAAAGTCACTGTTTGGAGCGGTAAGTAAAAGTTGCTGTGGTAGCAACATTTGTCGAAATGTCAACTTTCATTGGAAGAGCCAATCAGAAAGCAGAATTTTCACTGTTATAGTGGCCAACATTCTAGCAAGGTCAAGTTGTCATATCAACTTTTGATGAAATCGGGTCCAGGTCTTTGACAATACATGTATGTTAAAGGGGACCGCAAGTCCCGAACCATTGGAAATCAAATCATTTGCAATTTGCAAAAGACTTATTCGTTTGTAAACGCAAAATAATTTGTCGTTAATGCGAGACTGTTGGACTACTGGATTTAGAAGTGGAAAACAGGTATATGACATAACTCGGGATGGTCATTTACATTGGGTTTCCTTAATTCTCAACAATCCTCTTTAAGTTGGTATTTGGTACCCCATTAGTGTGTGGTCCTAGTTAGTCTAGGGTTAACTTTACAGTGATATAAGAATGCCAGCCTTCCTTTTTATGCAGTGATTTGGCCTGTTTCCATTTCAGATCAATGCCCGTGCTCTGTCCAACGCCCTATCACCTGAGACGAAACCAATGGTATCGTTAGGTCAAGGGTTGGCCGTCGTAGCTTCATCACTCGCCAAAGGACAGCTAAATGCCGCCACCTTCCAAGTCACTACATATGGTAAAGAAAAATAGATCTGGCTTTTTGTCTTACAAAGAGTTGTAATTGGTCCAATTAACCTCAACTTCATAGAAATCCAGCATTAGCATAATTTTTTTCTCACATAAATTTTCGCAAAATCCTTTTTATAATACTGAAATATTCTGGTTCAGGTTGGCAGCTCTGGTCATAGGTCATAGAGGACGATGCTTGTGTAGGATAAATAAATCAGAATCTAACTTGATTCATGTATACATGTTGGTGGGATGATCTAGTTGTTATTAGATAATGAAAGTTTTTGAAATTTTTGGAAGTGAAAAGTATGTAGTATAGATTATATCAGGTCCGGCAATGGTAGAGGCATACATTTTGACTATGCACAGTCTAGAATTTATCAAACTCTTTCGTTTGTAATCTTATATGATGCCATCATACAATGTAGTCTAATGTGATGAATGGTACAGGTTTAATTGAACAGAAGTACCCCCAAAATGATAATTTTGAGTTGAAATTGTTATTTGTAGGTGTAGGCAATTTCACGTAAGAGACATATAAACACGTTGGCAACTTGTCAAAAGTTTGTGCCATGTCTCTAAGCAGGAACCCCGCGATGGAGACACCTGTACCCCGTCTTACAAAGAAGTACGATTGATCCAATCAACCAGAACTATGGAAAGCCAGCAACATCAACATCTATACCTGTTTGTTCAACATATTTCCTGGATGTGATGTATATTTGTACATTCACTGTTTTCTTGGAAATTCAGTATGCTTCTCTTTGTTTTCAAAGCACATGGTGCAAATTTCCTGAAGAAAAAATTATGACATTGATGGATTTCGATAAAGTTAGGTTGATCGGATCAATCGTGAATCTTTGTAAGACGGAGGCCCACCAGGGTCCTGTAACACAAAGGTTAGCGATTTATCGTACGCTTGATCTTTACGATTGATTGTACATTGTAGTCTATTGAATTATTCGCAGAAAAATGTTCTACGGTCATTGTGTTTTGTGTTACGGGCTCCTGGTGTCTTTTCATTGTAGCTTTCCTGCAGTCCCCTTTGTGTTGTCTATGATGGAATGTGAGGATTGCTTTTAAATGAAAAGCTGCTTGCAGGATTCCTGCTGGAAAATGCGGCTCTGGGACAACCTTCTTCAACTGTCCAATCAACCTTTGTCAAATTCCTTGCGTTTGTTACTGAAGATGTTGGAGCTGTCTGAGTGACATTTCTACAATATATGGTATTGACTTAATACTAATGTTATCACTCCTTTTTTTTAGGTCCATCATTGGCGAAAGCTGGTTCGTATTTGAAGGCTGCCGTCTCTGCTGGGATACTTCGAGTGCAGACCGGGGGTAACAACGTCAATCTAGTCAATGCAGAGCCTCTCCTAGCTGAACTAGGAATAGAGGTTTGTTACCACTCTTTTCATTGTAGTACACCATTGGGCCATCATAGGTCTTACTGATCTCAAGTTTGGGTTGTTGAAAAATGGGTATGAAACAAGGAAGCGTTTCATCAACATTGATCTGTTTCTGTTTATGGTATCTCCCATAGGAACTCGGCAGGACAGCATTTTGCTGGTCAACGCCAAGCTGGTATACAACCAATTACCTAGGAAACATTTTATGTTTAGGTAAAGCGGTCATAATGGCTGACCTTGTACACAACAGATTACTCTCTGGCCTTTTTATCAAAGTGGAGACAATGGCAGAGTGGGGATTCAAATTCACAACCTTGCTTGCATTTATGAGTCCAATGTTCTAGCCAACTGGACTACACTACCCGTCTGACACTGACAAGCTTTCAGGGAATCTTTTCATGAGAGGACTTGTCCGATGTTTTATCCAACAAGTCTTGTTTTATCCGACAGTTACCACAGGCACTTTGCTTCTCAGCCAATCAATATCCAGGAAAGATGTCAGAACCGACTTGTCGACCAAAACATCGATGGAACGCTCTCCTGGGGAGCATTTTCACGAAAGGACTTGTCAGAAGTTTTATCCGACAAGTCCCATTTTATCTAACAGTTACCATAGGAACAGTGCCTCTCAGCCAATCAGAATAAAAAAAAGATGTCAGATCTGACAACTTGTAGGATGAAAATGTTGATGAAACACTCCCCTGATCATTTTTGTGCGACAGGTTGTCAGATCTGACAACTGTTTCATGTTGTGGTTGGGTTGTTAAGTGGTTTTACTTGACTCGAATATCAGAGAGTAGTTTTCTTACAGGTAGGAAGGGTACTGTATTACTAAGCATGAGTGTGCACTCTAACTGAATATATATTATAGGTTATCAGTTTTAACAAATCCCATAAACAGGATACTGTTACAACAACCTTCCTTGATTTTGATTGGCTTAGAGGCACTATTAATATGGGAACTGAGAAAGGATAAAGCAGGACTTGATGGATAAAACGTCGGTCAAGACCTTTCATGTAACACTCCCCAGATCTGACAATTTCCCTTGGTTTTGATTGGCAGAGAAGCACAATTCCTGTGGTAACTGTCTGAGAAAACATATTTTGTTGGTTAACTCTTAACATGCCATACACACTACTAACCCAACGCCACAGTGCTAATCCGATGCTAATCCCCTGTGCCAGCCACAAAACCCCCCTGTGCCACATTGATTTTGGGATCGCGAGTCGTATTCACTCCTTTCAATAGTCCTGATTACAATTGCTTGTACATGTAACTCTCTAACGATAAGTTTATCCACAAAATATTTTGTAGTAAAGTTGTAGGAAATTTCATACTCCTTATAATGGTGTCCTCATTATATGGATTGGTTATTATCTTTACCGCTAAAATATGAGTTGTATCAAGTAGTTCCATTTTGTGGAGTGTTTTGTATAGATAAAAAAACCCAGGTCTCTTCCCTCTCGGAGGCGGAGCCATATCTTGTAAAAAATGTAGAAATACTCGAAAAAGTTGAATGTAAACCGCATGAGTAAGTTGATCTGTCAGAAAGCAGAATTCGCACTGCACACAATAGTGCTAAGTACGGCGTGCATGCGATGCGCAATACAATGCAAAACGGCGTAACAATGATTGTAATTCCGAATGTGCGCAGTCATGCACGAAGCAGGCGAGGGTAGGAAACAATGCAAGCACAAAGCAATCAATAGTAGGCGTGCGAGCACGAGTGTGGCATGTTATAGTAGGATACGTAGCGTGCACGAAGCACTCAATGAGTTAAAACATCCAACAAATCTGTCACGAAATGCTCCCCCAGGTATTTATCCAAAATCTGACGATGATGCTTGGGCAAGCACAGTTAGCTCTTGAGAACTTGAAAGTTAGCACTTTCCAGGAAGCGAGCAATAAGTAGGGATAAGTTTGAAATTGTAGATATGTCACATACAAAATTAAAAACAAAAAATAGCGTAACCCATAATCTTACACTGTTGTCATCATTTCTATTATTTCATAACTATCATCATCGTCTTCATAATCATCACCACGACCAGCATTTTTATACGCACCATCTTCACTTTCATCATCACCAACCCCACTACAATCACTAACACTATCACTACCATCCCCGTCATCAAGATATGCCCCCTCTTCCTCCCTCCCCCTTCCTTTTGTCATCAGCATCATGTAGCGGTTCTGACTATTCGCCTTGTAATCTGAGGGTCACGTCTTCAAATCCCACCATGGCTTAGCGTCCTTTACAAATGCCTCAATCCATCCTTCGCTACTCTCACCCAGGTGCTAGTTGGGTAGCAGGAAACAACCGTCATTGTAGTTGGTTTAGGAAGTGTGCTCCTAACGGGCTGCTAAAAGCTATGAATCCAATGACCGGGTAATAATAATTGTCAAGTGCTTTGAGCTGTCATAGATTGATATCGCACTATATGAAAGCCAATTATTGTCATTGTTATTAATATTTTCAAAATTATTTTACATATTTTGCAAAAAAAAGCTCATCAACTTCATCATCACCATCCCCATCTCCATCCCCACTACCAGCACCACCACCACCATCGTTATCATTATCCTTATCAAGATTAACATATTCCCCCCCCCCGTAGCCCCTCCTCGCCCTCATCATCATCGTTGTGATAATACAAAATCTGTCTCCTGTACATTTTTCTGAAATTTAGTTATTAAGCAATGTATGCAATTCTTTCCCTCCAGATCATGGTGAACCATGAGGATGCAGCCCCGGCCAATAGCAAGGCTTCCGTTGCCGTCACCATCACCGTGGGCGGGAACCCCCACAGACTGGGCGGAGCCGTGTTTGGTACCAGCCCTCAGCTTGTTGAGATTGACAGTGCGACCTTTGACACCGGTTGCCCCCTGTCTGGTAACTGGTTGCTTTACAGGTCGCAGAATGCTGCTGCTTCGCTAGCCGCTATTGCAGGTATGGTCTTCATATTTTTATTTTATGAATTAAATTCCTCTCAAATTTGTTATCAGTAGTGATAATCAATGCTGCATAGGATTGGAATTTGGGTATACGTGTATCACCAGGGGGCCGTTTCATAAAGCTGTTCGTAAGTTAAGAGCGACTTTAAGAACGACTAGTAAACCTTACGCGCTAAACCATCGCCAATGGTGTATACCATTTACCAAAGAAAGGATCACTAGTCGTTCTTAAAGTCGCTCTTATCTTACGAACAGCTTTATGAAACACCCACCTGCTCTACTATCCCTAATGAATACATGTCAAACATTCACAAGTTATGCTCACATTTTTCATCAAGACTAGATGATCAAAAAAGATTTTAAAAATAGGGATTAAAGTTTTATTTAACTTTCCAGTCACCCTTGTCACTTTATTGTCTATGTTATGCATCATTTAATGGCAGACTTCTTGTCTTAAATGCATGCAAACTTCACTTCTTTACAATATTGTGAATCGGAATATATCATGGGCCCAATATCGTCTATTTACTAAACTTTCAATGCCAAAATAGCTTGACATTATCTTAGACTTCTGCCTCCCTATTACCAGTTCTTTTGCTTGATAGAGATTATTCAAATTTTTATAAAACCAGGTTTCATATTGATTTTTTCCTATTTTGATAGTGATTATTTAAAATATTATATTAATAAAGAATGAGCATAATTTTTTTCCTAACAAGATACATGCTCTGAACTTCACAGTGATTATGCCGAATTTGAAAGGGTGGTTTCAAAATTTGATAGCAATTCTTCAAGATTCTATTGCGGTAAATTGCCAATTCGTCTACTGCCAACTCGTCCACTCACCACATGGTCTACTTTCATTTCGTCTAATGCCATTCCCTCCATCAACATGTCGTCTAACAACCATTTGGTCCAATAACCACTTGGTCCAATCATCACTTTGTCTAATCACCATTTCGTCAATGACCATTTCGTCTCATAGCCAGTTAGTCTAATACCCAATCCTTTTTCATATACTTTTCACTATCAACAATTAGTCCAATTAAACCAACTGGTATATGGACTAAATTGCTATTGGACCAACTTGTTACTAGACAAAATGGTGAGTGGACGAATTGGCAATCAGACCATGTGGATAGTGGACGAACTGATGGTCACCCAAATGATAGTAGACGAGTTGGCATTTGGACGAATTGGCATTAGACGAATTTGAAATAAACCTCTATAGCAATAAGACGTCAAAACACCACACTGCTGTATCAGGTTGTCATTCCCGCTGTAATCTCTCTTTGAAACTAAAGTACCTTTGAATCTCTTTCTATTCATCATTTTGACCCACAATCTTTCTCTATTTTGCTGGATCCAGGTGCCCTTGGAGAAAAGAACCAGCTCCTTTCCTTCTCGTCCAGTGCCCCGACCAACGGCGAATCTTGGAGTGTCCTCAAGCTGGCCTCGCCACAGCCAGGAGTCGAAGGTCTAAATGGAGCCGTGTCCAGTGCCGTCTCTTTTACCATCTAGAACAAAAGAATTTCCCAGAATACCTCACAATCTGCTGCATCCCACCATCCGTATCCAAGTCACATCAGACGATGACCATCAACTTGGCAACCACATAGAACTTCAAATTGGCAACACACAACACAAAGGAAGTGATTCCTCGTTGTTGTTTTATTCTGATATCATAGAGTTGTTCATTTCTGCCCTTTCCCCCTTCTCACCAAATCATCCAAATATAACATTCACCACTATGAGAAGTTTATAGTCTTTTAGGAAAAAGTACTCTTATGCAGAACTTTTGGTTAATGCCTGTTCCAGTTAGAGTTATCTTATCAGTTATATAGTCTTAATTTATTCCTCTGCTGAAAGCTTTAGTTGGTGCTCTATGTAGTTAACTTAGACGTATTTGAAATATTTCCCTTTTTATTCTAGTCTGGGTGTAGACGTGGGGGCATCGTGGTCTGTTGGTTACGACTCTTGTCTTTCAATCAGAGGGACATGGGTCCTTTAATTCAAGAGTTGAAGGTGAAACGTCATGCTGCGAAAGAAAAAAAAATAAAATCAATATCAGTGTGATTGTACCGTAGACGCTTTTCAATATTCTTTCCTTAAAGCAGGATTTTAGGTATGAAAACTTCAAATCAGCAGAAACAAAAATTTAGAAGCCAACAATAGTACCTGATTGTCATTGCTTGATTGTTTTGGTTTCAGGACATGTTGCCAATTTGATAGATAAAATACTCCTCTGGTTCGTTATTCATTCCATACTGCATAGTGATTAGACTGAAATAGTGATTTGACAAAGAACAAACAAATTATTATTCTCTTTTTTAAATCTAGAAGAAATTTGAGGGTCTAATGACTGTCAGAACAATTTACATGCATTATCATGTATAAATATGTAAATTTCATCATGTACAATGTTTGGAATTTGAAAAGGTGATTTCAAATTTCATTTTGTAATTTTATCAACAATAGCAGTATTCAGGAATGTCATTAAATTGGCAGATGATCATTATGTGTATTTACTTGTGCCACTTAAGAATATGATCATCGTTATTATGTGTGCGTACTTGTACTTGTAATCATAAATGATAGCTGTGATACCAAACAAATTGATTTGTGCAAATAGTTTTATTACGCATCATTGACTAGCCTCCTATCATTTTGGAAAATATTTCTTGTCTTGTGTTCTATCCAAGGTGAGATTTGTATCTATTTGTTTTGTTTTTCTTTTGATTTTGAAACTGAGGGGATAGGTAGGTCTTTGAAGATCAAGATCTGAGTTATTACAGTAGTGAATGCAATGATGATTTAAAGACAATAATTGATTCCATCCAATCGAAGCCATTGATTTATTTTCTTTGTTTTCACCAGTCATGCATTAATAGAAGCCTGATGTGTGAATATAATTTTGAATTCATTCGACTTCTCAGCGATTGTTAGGACAGAGTTTGTTTTAACACATTGTGAACTTTTTATATGATCAACTATACTACACACTCCAGTGAGACGTGCCACTTCTTTTCTATTTTTAGGCAAAATCAGTCCTTTTCTTCATTTGAAAATGTTGTGAGGTGTGATTTGTTCACTAAAGTCACCCAACTCCGCCATCATTCTCATTACCATCTCCGGCATTAGCAGATCAAGGAATTCCACAATGAAGGAGATTATTTCTAGAAATGGTTCACTCTTGAACAATTTTCCACTCTCTGCCATGTTTTTATGCACCACCTCTTATCTGCCAAAAAGTTGAATATGTTGCAACAATTTTACAGATATGTTCCTGTTGATGGTGTGTACTAACAGGGGTCAATGTGTTTTCTAGTGTTTTGTCCTTCCTCCTTTGTGTGGACAGAAAACCACAATACTACTTTGGTAGTAAATTTGTATCGGAGTACTTCAAGCTAATCACGAGGACAAGACTTTCATGAAAGTTCTACTTCGTCAGTTTTCTCAATTGACTCGCAATTGAAATTATGCATAAAGGATTGTATACGATAGTAGATTGCCACAATATCTGAACTTGCTTCTATGTGAGAAGTCAAGTTTTCTTGGTTACTTTTAAAGTTCATGATTATACATTTGTGCATATTATTACATTGCAGTGCAGCTGTGTTATAATTTCCAGTGCATTCATAAGTGGTCTGTACAATGAAACGTTACCAAATGCCTATTAAAGTATGGTTTGGCTCAAAGTCTCTCATTATAAAAATACTTGCAGTGTGTACGTTTACTTTTATACAAAATTTGTTTTGAATTATTTTTTTTGTAAGATTCATTTTGATAATTTATTAGATAAGATGCAGTGGAAAAGAGACCAGTAGTCGATCTATTATATGCATGTACATGTACATGTACATAAGATGGAAAGAGATGCAGGAGAAACTAAGTATAAGGGGGTGGGGTGTGCAGAGAGATAGAAGAGAGAGGGAGTGAGATCGAGTGATGATTTGTGGAGAGGGGAGCAGGGGAAGACACCGGAGGGGGGGGGGGGAAGGGGTAGAAGCCGAGAAAGAGAAGGGGGCACTGAGAGAGAGGAAGATGGTTAGACACCGAGAAAGAGCGGGGGGAAGGGGGACACCGAGAGTGAGAGAAAAAGCAGGAGAGATGCAAGAAGACGACTAAAGGCGGTGAGGGGGAGGAGAGTCAGGAGAGAGAGGGAGTGAGATAGAAAGAATGATGATTTATGGAGAGGGGGCAGATTCCGAGAGAGAGAGAAAAAAAGGAGCAGGGGAAGACACCGGAAAGATGGGGAGGGGGTGGGTAGACGGTGACAAATAAAAAGACAGAGCGGGAGACAGAGAGAGAGATGAAGATGGGGCAGACACCGAGATTGAAAGAAAGAGCAGGGGGGTGATGGGAAATGCCAAAGACAGAGGGCGAAGTCACTGATCGAGGGGGTAGGAGAGGAGATAAATGTAAACTACAGTGAGGAAGGCACTGAGAAGGATGGGGGTGGTATTCAACTACCAAGTTTTCCTTGAATGAGTTGCCTTGGTGAGTGTAATTAACTTAATATATGCTATATACAATTGTAAGTCAATTTTTATTTGGCACCTCACCCATGCACTTTTACCTAGTTAAATGGTCATCCTCATAAAACGGAAAATTTGTAAAGTACCAAATGTTTCCCTTTCATTGAACGAAACAGAACTCCAACTCTCGTGATAAATGTGAATCTAGCACCTTTGCTTGCCATTAAAACGTCCAATTGAAGTGGTTTATTGATCAGTTCAAGCTTACCAAGCACAAAACGTGCTATCGATTAAGTGCTAACTTTCAATCGATATTTGACACCTGAAGCTCAAGGTCACGTGACTGAAACGTAAATAGAGCGAGGAAATTGTTAAGAGAATGGTTAAGGTAGTAGAGTGAGAGGCAATTAATATAGGAAAAGAGAGCTAGTGTGAGAAAATAAGGAAAAAGAAGATAGTTGTTTTGTGGACCCTGTTCTGATGATTGTTAGTTAGAAATTACCCATTTGTTTTAAGCGATATTTAAAGACCTAGCCCTATAGAAAAAAGAAAAAACGAAATCACACAATAGCTAAGTAGTCATGCTCATTTCTGTTCTGATTGACACATAGTATTATTTTGAAGAATAGGCCTGCCTTAATGTTTAATATCACTCGAAGAAAAACTGTGATAACCACTGTTAAAGGGGGAGTTCACCGATACAAATATATATAAAAACAGCAGGAAAATAATAAAATAATATTGGTAAATGTTTTGGGGAAAATCCATCAATGAATTAAAAATTTATTATATTTTTTTCATTTGTGACGTCATAACTATGCAAGCAGTTTCCCATGCATCGTGAATTTAAGAATCAATGAAATATCTTTTTCTCAGAAAAGTGAAAATAGGTTTTATTCTACCTTCAGTATATCAACAGACAAATTATTTCACTCTCTCTCCAGAAAGTCGAATTTTTAAGTTATCATGAACCATTAGAAAATTAAATTTATGAATTGTATAAGCCTAAAGTAATGTAATTCGGAACTTAATATGTAAATGTGTTTATTAATTTATCTTTGTATATATGTTTAATCGTTTTATGATTTCTGTATACAGTGTATACTGAATCATTTATTTTTATTATTATTTATTTATTTTTATTTCTTTATTTTTTTTTATTCATTATAGATATATATATTGTTTATTTCTTTATTTTATCTTATTTTTTATTCATAAAATTTACTTATAAAAGGGGGCCTTCACCCTACAAGCTCTGCTTTTTAGTTGGTCTCCTTCCCTTTCGATTTCATGGTATTATTGTATTATAAAAAATGATTTAAATGTTATATTTTGTAAATATGTATATTGAACTATCATTGTAAATGTAAAAAGATTGAAAGAGAAAATAAATGAATTGAATTGAATTGAAGCCTAATCACATAACATAATCATACGGGGCAGCTGCTTGTATAATGACGTCACAAAAAAAAAACGTATCATTCAAATAACTTTCTTAATCTTTAATGGAGCTTCCTCACACCTTCACGATTATTTATTAAAATAATAATTTATTGTATTTTTAGAGCAAACTCTTCGTCAAGGTGAACTTCAAATTTACGCGAAGAAAATATCCGTTGGTGGTCATATTGAAATGCAAGGATCGATATAGCATATGTATAATCATAGGCGGCGGAAGCGGGGGGGACGGCCCCTCCCCCTATTTATTTTAGGTTGATAACCTTTTTTTTTTTTTTTTGCTTAAAAAAAAATTGTGGTCCCCCCTAAATTTTTTGGCTTCCGCCGCCAATGTGTATAATGTACGAATGTGTATCTTGCTGATTCTCATTTTTTATGACTTACTTTTCTGGATTATGTTCTTCCTGTTTTGTGTAGGCCCTACATAGAATTTCATATTTCTTAAGCATGACATTTTACGCACTCGACGGAACTAAAATGTAACTAAAATCGTGCTGGGAAATTAGATATCTACGCAATTACCATCCTAAGCCGTTATCATCCCCAGAAAATTGCTTTTGATGACTGTATAAACTTTGATAAGTTTGGCGGGAATTTGGCGCGGCGGCGATACACGATATTGAGAATAATGTTCGTGCAAAACGCGTCAAATGGTGATGACTTTCCTCACAGGGGGAAAATTCCTTAATTTGTCAAGGTAACATTAATGCGTATCTTCATTTTTGCGCTAAGTTTGGCTAGTGGATGTAAATATTATACCATTAGGTGTGCTTACATTAGCTGTTTCGGTGCCTGTACTGCAACCTACATCTAGTTCTTTAGGTAATCGAGCCAAATTAAGTATTGAAATCCACCGTGGCCTTAACCGCGGTGATGTCTCTATTAGTATGTTTGATTCAGGTATACAATATACCTTTTTTGAAATAGGAAGACTCTTTTCTGATCAAACATATGTTTAAAGTAAATGCAGAAGGAGGTCGGTGAGTGAGAAACCACAGACAGTGCGCCATTAAACATGAGCAAATAGCCTAAATATCCTCTCCCCGATGCTCTTTCTGTTTAATCTGGTAATAAATTTTTACGAATTTTGTTGTCATTTTTCCTTGTTCCATGCTGTCCCTCGATGTTGGATTTTTCTTTCTTTAAGAGCACACGATTTCTTGAAGAAGAGCTTTCCAAACTTGCTTTTCAACATCGATGGATCCACTCTCTAATTGCAAAAGCTAATCTATAGTCCCTCATTACATTCCTCTTGCATGGAGCGATACTAGGGACCAATCCCTTTACATCCTTTTAGAGTGCATTATGACTCCTTTTGGAATGAACTGCATGCGCCTCTTCTCTAAAAGGAGTAACAATGCACTTTAAAAGGATGAACAGTTCACTCCAAAGGGATTAATCCTTAGTATCACTCCAAGAGGAGTGTGATTAGGGATGAGATTAGTTCTTTTGTTTGTTTTATTTTTATTTCTGCGTTCACAATGCATTATCAAAAATATTTACATTGTTTGCAATATACAAAATAATCCATAATGTATACAATATAAACATCATACATAATCAGAAAAAAATGGTGTGGGCATATACTTCACATTTTAATCGTAATAAAAAGCAACATTAACAAATGAACGCAGGAGACCGCCATCGTGAGCGGTTGATGGCGGCCTCATAAAAAGGGTTCGTGACTAATATTGGTAATTACTGAACAAGTGGGTGCAATGCAGGTGCGGGTGCTGTATATACAGTAGTAGAATTTATTATTATCACTTTCTTAATCTACAGTGGTTAATGAGAATTAATTTGAAGTATGGGATGAAATTAAAGATTGAATGATATTTCTTTTAAGAGTTGATTTTAAGGAGTATAAAGTGCAAAAGATTTAATACTGTCTGCAAGATTATTCCAAATGTCTGGACCATGATGTCGAATTGATTTAGAGGTAATTAACATTCTGGGGTTTGTGAGATAAACGTTTCCAGATGTACGAGTTGGGTAGGTATGGACAGAACTATTGAACTTAACATGTCATTTAGAGAGCAGGAGGGGCTTGATGATTTGCCAATTTAGGTCTAATAACTAAAGAGAAATCACCATCTGGATCCGTGATGACAATTCAATTTTTTATGCATGCCAGATTTTAGTTTGGAAGGGATAAGCTCTTATTTTTAGTGGCGTCACCCCTAGATGAACGCCCCACCCCACCCCCTCCATTTTATTAGGACCCCATGACCCTACACCATTATTTATGAAATGCTGGATCCCCCCATAATTCGTTATGGCCACCAAGGCACAAACACACCATGGCAGGAAAGTACATAATTAGCCATCGGCCGGTCATGCCGGGCCGCGATTTTGTTTCCATCAGTACATGTGCACCCGACCCGGGACACCCGACGTGAGAGGGCATGTGGGAATGACGATATAATGGTGTTTTGGGGGCTCTGAATTCCATTGCAAACCTTGGAATTTTATTTTTTTCAGAGTTCTGCCTCAATAAAAAAAAATATATATATACAGTGCGTCCAAAAAAAAACTATACACTTTTGAAATGGCTGCCAAATAAAAAATATATCATTTTGGGGGAAAACACTTACATATATGGAAGCCAATATAGTCAACTTTAAAATGACACCAAAAAGTTGGAAAACTATTCCTGCTTGAGCGAGCACTGCCCACTGAAACAAAGGGTACGGAAATTAGGGTGGGCAGGAATTAGCTTTCCAATTTCTTTCAGTTTTTAAAAAATGCAAGTCCCTTGGAACTTGCAAAGTTGAGGGTGTTTTGATAAATCAATGATCAAGCATTATTAAATTAGGTTTTTATAGCAAATTTCAAGAATTATTAAATTGAAATTTAATGCATGAGTGAACATGAAATACAATTTTTCACTTTTTCAAGTGGATCTCAGCATTGTGTTCATGGAAGTCACAATAGGGAAAGGACTTAGGTGGGGAAAGTAGGTTGACGGGATATGGGTCAACAGAACACTTACACCCCCCCCCCTCTCTCTCTCTCTCTCTCTCTCTCTACCCCTTTCACCCCTCCTGAGAGACTAGCCTTTGCTAGGGTGAGCAGGAATTAGCCTTCCAGGTTTTTTTAGAGGTGAGTCCTTTGGAACTTGCAAAGTTAAGGGTGTTATGCTAAATTACTGATGAATTGAGAACAGTTTTGGTTTCTTAAGCAAATTTCATGAGTTACTTAATTGAAATGTAATGCATGAGTAAACAGGAATTTTAATTATAGTGTAGCATTTTTAGTTTATTATGTGGATCTTAGCAAGTGTGCTATTTTAAGAATTTATAATCAAATTGACAGTCCGCTCTGCACTTAATGCGTACATGTAATAGTAATCAGTCTGAATCTCAACCGGAGGGGGGAGGGAGGCTAAACGTTCTGTTGACCCTTCTCACATCAGCTTACTTCACCCACTGAAGCCGTTTCTTACCTCCATTCTCCTGACTCCAATGAACACACTGCTGAGACCCACATTGTAAAGTTAAAATGCTGACTAAATATTGCAATTCACGCTCACTCATGCATGGAATTTCAATTTGATAGTTCATGAAATTTGCTCTAACAATTCAAATTGATAATGAATGACCATTAATTCATCACAACACCCACAAGTTTGCAAGTTCTAAGGGACTCGCTCACCTCTCAAAACCTGAAAGAAACCGAAAGGCTAATTCCTGCCCACCCTAATTTTCATACCCTTTGTTTAAGTGGGTAGTGCTCACTCAAACAGGAATAGTTTTCCAATGTTTTGGTGTCATTTGATAGATGACTTTATTGGCTTTCCATATATATAAGTCTTTTCCCCCAAAGTGATATACTTTTTTATTTGGCAGTCATTTCAAAAGTGTATAGTTTTTTGGGGACGCACTGTATATATTAGAAAAATCGTTCTAGAGGCGAGACTCGAACTTGAGTCCATGAACTCGACTGCCGGATTGGCCGGTTGCTCTCTGAGCAACACAAATCAAGCTGGTTTAGAAATTACGATATATCCTAACTATCGTGTTCCATGAATGTTCATGAGGCGTGGTCTGACGAAAATAAGCCTTATCGTATCGTCATGTGCACTGGCCTCTCGCGTCGGATGCACAAGTACTGACGACCAAACAAAAATCGCTGCCGGGCCAGAGCAATAATTGTTGAAAGTACTTAAGATCATGAGCATGGTGAGGATTGGCGGTTATGTGTGCGGCATTGAATATCATCATAGTTATTTTAAAGCAATACATACGTTTTGTTCTAAAAATACTTTGCAAACAAATATTAATTCAGTAGTCTCAGCTGTAGAAACGAGCCTTCCTATTTGTAGATTGTTGTTGTCATGGAAACCACAATCGTCCAATTTGTCGCCTGCATGATTATTGTTGAGCTGATGGAAAGCGCAAGTGATCGAGTTACGCGCGAAGAAATACCGCCAACTGATTACATTTCACGATCATGTTAAGAGCCTAATCAATATAAAAGGATACACGATCTCCAAACTGTTTAAATATTTATCTTATTTTTTTGTGGTTACCGTTTTTCTTCTTCTGTATTTTGGCTGTTTAAAGGTGTATTCCTCCTGAAATAAATATTATTTGAATTTATGTATAGGGTAGAAATAAAGTAGAAACCACAGAAGAAAAAATCATTACATTTATATTTGAAATAACTAGATTACGGTCAGGCGCGGTTCCAGTGACCTACATGGGGGTGGGGGGTGGGGGGGGGGTGAGTGGGTTGTACTCTCAAGCTCTCTTTTGCATGCCAAACACTTTTGGAGTTTTTAGTTGCTTCTCGCTTTCCGGTCAATTCTAAACTCATTGTTTTAGTCTTATTTCAAGACAATTTGCAATTGTATACGATTACTCATAATCTTTTTTTTTTGAAATATTCTCAATTCGATACCTATGTGGACATTTGGAAAATATCATTTCTTTTGTTCTTTTTCTAAATGTCAAGAATACGAAAGAGAGGGGGGGAGAGAGAGAGAGAGGAGAGAGAAAATGGGAACAAAGTAAGGGGGAGAGAGAGAGAGAAGGGATGGGGGGGGGGGTAAACGTGTTGACGTGTTGAAAACGAATTAACTTTTTGTTGGTTATAGTCTCTCTCGGGTAACGAACGTCGGTGAATTGACACCCCCACTCAATTGGCTAAATTTGCGGCCTTCAAAAAAAGGGGGCAGAAGGGGAAGGAATAAGAGCGGTGGAAACGGTATATATACAAACAAGGAGACGCAAATGATAGAAAACTAAAACAAGAAAGTCGAAAGGAACGGAAAGGAAAGTAAGGAGAGAAGAACATTTCTGTTTGCTTATCTTTCCTCTCATTTTAGTTATTTCAAACAATGTCAAAATACCTTCCTTTTGAAAGTTCAATATCTTCATTTTCTTAAAGTTTGTTCCCCACACTACTTTATTTCCCAACGGCAGTTGCAAATTTGTCGAGAGAAATTAGATTAAAGGAAAAAAAAACTCTTCCCATCGGTCGCTGGCTTCGATCTCTTGGGTCATGGAGGAAGCAATCTTTCTTTATTGGAAAAGGGAAGGGGAAAGGGGACTTCAGCTCCAACTTTATGATAGAAGTGTACAAAACGTAAACATAACAAACTGACTGTGTTTTCTTTTTACATTGCCAGCCTCTCTTTTAGAACCACCAAATCATACAATGAAGCAAATTTGAATGCGTTAATGGCTTTGTGGATTTGATAAATTTATTTAGCAAATTTAAACATATAACAGTTATGAATCAGATATAATACATTTATTTTACAGCAGCATCTGAATTTGGTATGATCTGTGAATACAATGCAAATAAGAAATACGTAATGTAACTAAATGGGAATGATGGATTTGCTTGTCAGTTTGTATCTACCTGTGTGTGTGGGTGTGTGCGTGGGGGTGTTGACGATGAAGGTTTAGGGCCGTGGGAACGATTTTTTGACTGGGGGTACTGATGTAAAATTGGACAAGCCCCCCCCCCCCACCCCCCTCCCCCCAAAAAGAGGATTTCTGTAAAAAATATGGGATATTTTTGCTACATTTCTCCATTTTGCCACACCTTCCAGAATTCCTGGGGTTGCTGCCTATAGAAAATAATACACGCAGCATGCACCCCCAAGGAAAATATTGGGGTGCTTCAGCACCCCTGCTTCCCATGGCCATGCGAAAGTTGTGAGGGGGTTTAGATGAGAGGGAGGGGTGGGTGGTGGTATCGTTGATGCTGCTGCTGCTGATGATGATAATGATGATGTTGATAATAATAATAATATAGGGTATTTATATTGCGCACATATCCACCTTGTTAGGTGCTCAAGGCGCTCCTATATTACCCGGCTAAGCTAGGCGTTCATAGCGCACACAGCTTTTTAAGGAATTGATAATAAATGTTGTTGTTGTTGTTGATGATGATGATGTTAATAATGAATGTTGTTGATGATGATGATGATGATGGTGATGATGATGATGACATTTGAAGAAAAAGAATGATGGTACGTATCTTGTATAACAGAAGTGAGCTCTACATGAATAAAAAAATAAAACAAAAGCATAAAAAAAATGAAATAAAATGTAGCAATACTTTTCTTTGCCCACCGACATCCTGTCTCGATTTTAGCATTGATCAAAATTCTGTAAAATGCCCTAAATGGGTTAAGTTATGTTTTCTTCCGAACCTGATGTCGATTAATAATAATAAAAAAATTGCCAATTAAATTCCTCCTAAAAATCAAAATCACTACGTTCAATATTACCATGACAGACAACATCTCTGCACTGTTAAAAAAAAACTAATTTTACAGAAAAAAATAAGATTTTGCAGAAAGCAATCACAGAATCATTATGTAAATTCATAAAACAGGATATTTTCTGCAATTTAACAGAACAGGTCTGTTTAAAAAGGGGGAAGGGTGTTTTATTAAAGGAAATTTGTAAGGTTCCATACACCAAATACCAATTTCCTGTAATTTTACATGATATAATGTAAGATTGCGCAATCTGGTAAGATTATAGGTGTTCTCGAGACTCAGCTGCAGGAACTTCTTTTATTCTAAGGATAGATTTTCTAACAGTGCATCACCACCATCACCATCGTTATCATCATCGTCCTCATCACTATTATCATCATAATCATAATCATAATCATAATCATCATCATCATTATCATCATCATCATCATAATCATCGTCATCAACATTCATCATCATTGTTATCATCATTGTCATCATCATCACCATCATTATCATCGACATCATCATCAACCACCAAGACGACCTATACCCATACCCATTAACGTCACAATTATCATTGTCATACTCATGGTGATGATAGTCACAAAATACTAGCTTTATATTCAAATCATCACTAAAGACATTGAAATACAACCTCGAAAGTTGAAGCATTTTAGGGCGCTGCAGCACATCCATTTTATAAATTATTCACGATGACAAAATGCGACGTTCAAAATCACAAAAGATGGAAATTAATTTAAAAAGACAATAAAACGGCCGGATTTTTTTCTTCTTCATTTTATCGTTAAGATACTGCATTAAGTCGCCGTCCAGTTAAAAACAACTCAAAAAATCAATAAAACTCGCTTTTCAACCAATCAGATGCCCACATTTGGAGCGTTAGTTTGATTTTTTTAAACAGATCCATTCCAAAGGTCATTTGATATAGCGCCTTTTCCTTTCGGTAACAAAGCTCTGCGCACACACTACTCCATGTTTGGGCCAATAAAACATGATAAAACAATAATTAAACTCCTCAGAATGGTCAGCTTAATCCATGCAATTCATTGTCCTCTTCAGCAAAATAGATGATATGAAAAAATATATAAATGATCCATCTGCGTAAAAAGCGCCGTATAACGTTAAGGGATATTTTCACTGGATTTATTGCGAAACTTTCTCCAAGCAGATAACAAACAGACAAATAATTGAAAATCCACAAATTTTGAATGATCGGAATGTACTGGTATACTAGCACGTCTTTGTGAGGTTTGTTCGTAAAAGGTGGTCAGTTGATAGAATTTACAAATATATATATATATAATAACAAATGAAGAGCTAACATGCAAAAGGGACTAAATCCATTTTTTATCATTTGGCATATTCTTGCATGCTTAATTGGACATTCACTATGTGCATCAAACTGACTATAGCCAAACCCCAAAAATTTTCAAGAAGTTTATTAAAAATGGACATGAAATTTAAGTTTTCATGCAAAAGGGACTAAATCCACCTTCGCTGAATCTTCATAAATCAATATTTTTTTTATTTCACCTAAATCAATGTTTCCATTCAGGAAGTTTTGTTCCTTTGCTTAAAAATCATAAATGTACGTTATAAAAATGACAGTTACAAAATCCTGCAGATTTCTTTTTTTATATGATTGTTTACATATCTTTGGATTTATTCCCTTTTGCACGAAGAGTCTATAGGGGTAATAGATCTACAGAAGGTTAAACATGACAAAAATCCTGTATGTAATGTATTCTGTTTTAAAAATCCTGTATATAATGTATTCTGTTTTTACTTTATTATATGTTACATAAATTGAATTGCTATCATGTTGAGTTATTTGTTAAACTGCAGGGCGCCTTTGGAAAGCAGTTTTGCATAACTGAACAGGCCTACCCTGCAGTATAAAATAAAGAAAACCAATGAATAAATAAATGAATAAATAATAAAATTGATAAAATAGTTCATCTCTCTTCCCCTACCCTTCCTATTGTCAGCTTAGATGTTGAAAGGATTTACTGCTCTGTTTACTACTTGCATGTATAAGTTTTGCCGGACATAGCAACAACTTGACATTAGTTTTCATGCAAAAGGGAATAAATCCATACAAAATATGAATATAAAAGAATCGTATAAAATAACAGACATCTCCAGGATTTTTTTAATTGTCATTTTTTTACCTATATATTGATGACTCTTGAACAGAGTGTAAGAACTTCCTGAAAGGAAACATAGATTTGGGTGAAAAAAAATATGTTGATTTATGAAAAATGGACAAAAGTGGATTTAGTCCATTTTGCATGTAAAGTCTACAAATGTTGATAACAATTCTAGAGCAATGTTATATTGTTAATCGGCATTTTGATGTAAAATGATACAAATTAATATTTCGTTTCATTTACAACACGGGCTAATCGTGTTTTTTCCGTATGATTATTGATTCTCACTGTAATTATAATTTTGTTTTGATAACATTGTACAAGGCAGTATCAGATGTAGGCATATTCGTTCTTGGTGTACTGGTCTATACTGATCTACTCTTCTTTTTTTAGCATATTGCTGCCCATCAATAATTGTGCGACATGTACATCGCCAATATTATCTACAAAATCCTTCTGGCACAGGTTTCTTCAGCCTTTTAAATACACGAATAAACACATGCTTAAAAATAAATCCATTCACTTTTATTTTCAAAGGCATCATTTTCAGCCCATCTGTCCTCCTTGTTTCGCCAGGGTATCGGCCATCGTTTCCTCCTTTCCTCCTGCAATGGTGTTAATACTGTGGACCTTGTTTTTCTTTCCTTTGGTGAACAGCTCTCGCAGGGCCCGCCTGAAGTTCGCATTTCTGGAGGCATAAATGAACGGATTCATGCAGCAATTGGCAAAGGCCAATACCAAAAAGGTAGTATAGAGAGAGCCTGTGAGAAAAGACGCATCGAATATATTCATCATGTAGCAGAAGTAGGCTATCTGATCAGGTGACCAACAGATGATGAACGTGATGACGACCATGAAGAGCATTTCGATGACCCGACGTCTTGCTTGCAGAAGCGACAGCGCAGGCCCGTTACTCTCTTTGCGATCCGACGTCAGCGAACGAGCCTGCGCGCGCAGGGACATGACCGTGCGCGTTTGCGTAAACAGCATGATAACCATGGGAAGGAAATACTCAATGAGGAAGAAAGTCACTCCGATAAACTTCTGAAAATGGAGGCTTGGGTATTTCACATAGCAAGTATGGCTGTCCTTGTTTAGAAAATTGATGTAGAAACTTTGAGTGTTCAGTGTTATCGACGCAGCCCAGCAGGCGAGGAGAACGTACCGAGGACGCTTCTTCGAAAATATGGTGCGGTAATGAACCGCGTACACAACGGCCACGTAGCGTTCACAAGCGATCATGGTAAGTGTGAATACAGACGCAATGATTGATATCCACATGGTGACATTGGATCCTACGAATAGTATCCTGCAGTAGAGTTCTCCAAGGAAACCCGAAGGCACAGACACTTCCTTCGGCCTCGGGAACTGATGAAAAGACGTGATTAGATCCGCAAAAGCTAGTCCAACGATGAACGTATTGGTGCAACTGTTCATTCGCTTCCGGTTCATGTAGACGAAGATAACGAGAGTGTTTCCGAGAGTCCCAAGGATAGCAAGGATCGTTCGGATTATCGTTTGCGAGTTCCACTCAATTGGAAGAAACACCCATTTGTCATCGTTGTCATCACCATAGATAGTCGTGTTGTTTGTAGTAAACTCCATGATCTTAGTGTACATTGATGTCGACGAGATCTGAAAGGAGAAGAAATAATGTTGACTTTAGACCTCAGTCACAATATTTGTATATATATATAAATATATTGTT
Organism: Lytechinus pictus; assembly: GCF_037042905.1. Classification (NCBI taxonomy): domain Eukaryota; kingdom Metazoa; phylum Echinodermata; class Echinoidea; order Temnopleuroida; family Toxopneustidae; genus Lytechinus; species Lytechinus pictus. Next base: position 7,537,846 of record NC_087257.1, on the reverse strand, counting down.
GTCGACATTTTGACTTAAGATCTCAAGACCTGTTAATTCGGAGGCAGCCGACTTCCTCGTGACTGTCTAACCATTTATAATGATAAAAAATGCATACACTCACACCCTTGCAATGTTGAATATATACATTACATCGTCCACATCACATACCGAATACACATTCAGGAGAAAACGGGCGCACGCACTACCTTCTCCCCCCCCCCCCCCAAAAAAAAAAAACATAGCACACCATCGCTATTTTATACACACACTTCGTCCTCATTCCAGATATTTAAAAAAAATGAGAAAAACAAGCGCACGCACCCCCCCCCCAAAAAAAAGGGATACACAACTCCACACCCTAGCCATTGCATATACACACATCGTCCACATACCAGATAAAAAAGAAGGATATTTAGGAAAAAGACAAGCGCACACTTTCACACCCACACACATCTGCACTCACCCACACGCACATATTTACGGACAAAAGTTGAGTATGATTTCAATATCCGAACAGCTCCTTCATATCGCACCAGCTTTATCACTACAAGTTTTAATATATCCACAAATTCTCTATATAGCGTACACCGTGTCGAGTCTAATTAATTGGGAAAGAAATCCTTCTAGATATTGCATATCTTCACATTCTGTTATTGATATTACTCCTTAGGCCCGTTGTTCAAAGAGATGCTATCAAATGCAACCCTAAAAATCATACGCAACCTGATTTTCAACCAATTAAAATCGAGCATTCAGGAACCTACATTGGATTTCTTGACTTGCGTTTAAACTTTTTTTTTTTGCAACGGATACAAATATTTATGTTTATATATGGTATACAATTAGTTTTTGTTTAATGGAAGTGAAATAAATAAATTTGAGTTTGAATTTGAATTTGAACTTTCTGCAACGAGGTCCTGTCTTACTATGCTTGCTATGCCACCCTGAGGAGATGAAATCATCAAACGTCGTGGACAATAATATAATTAACACCCTATTCTCCGTATTATTATGGTGGAGAGAATACAACAAATATATACACAGCTGTGACACAATAGATAAAAAGTTAAAAAGCTGAAAAAGAAGCAATTTAATACGATATGAAATAAAGAGGAAGAAAAGGAAACAGATTCAAGGAGAGGAAACGGTGAAAGGAAAGGCTATATTGGTTGTTCTTTGCGTTCTGAAAGTCATCTTGTCGGAGAAGTGACCTCGATGCAAGGCCTATGCGAACGAAACACAATCATTGCAAAACACAAGAATTTAGTTGCATAAAAACTTGAGATTAGTACTCTGCTCACGTTGCATACCGCAGTGGCATAGAGAGGACCCTCCTTTCTCTGCAAAGGAAACAGTTTGATTGACACAATGTAATTTTCTAAAAACGAAGATAACATATCTTAAAATCATCACATGGTGTGCACATGGGCATTGCTGCAATGGATATGAAGGAAGAAACATGAACAAGCGCCGTTTCTTTCATCCTTAATATTTTAGCCCACTTCTGAACATAAAATAAGATTCTAAAGGCCTCTATCGTTCGACATTCAGGTTTGTAGTAGTGCTTCTCCTCTCAACCTGCTGTGTGTTCTTTTTTTCGTTTTTTAAAGAGAAGATAGTACTTTGGGTTCCCTGCCAGTAAGGAAAGCGATCGATATTATTGAACCTTCATCAAGAGCCTCGATAAGAAAGTCTACGATCAAATGGACAGGCGATTCGAGAAAAAAACAGGTTGGTAAAAACACACACACAAAAAAGATTATCGGAAGTGTCTTCTGGATTTCTGCTGAATGAAAAATACATTTAGTCTGTTAGTGCCAATAGCCTCGAAGGGGGTTTTAGCGCTGCGACGCAGAACCCGTTCAAGAACATAGAAAATGTATTGCCAAATGAACTTCAGGACAAACAGCAACAAAGAACTCTTTGTCGGAAAGTGGGAATCAAAGCAGCAGTTTCCACCAGGACTCTGAAAAGCGACAAAGATAGGACGAATCTGCTTTCGACAAAGACCTTCAAGTCAGGCATTGTCATTTGATTGGTATTTTCAATACATTTACTGTGTTCTTGTATTCGATCTACGCCGAAGTGCTAATACTCCCTTATGTGTACAGTATTACAACACAGGGTCGTCATTTTCATTATGAAAAATGAAAAAAAAATATGAAAATCCATATTTCATTGTTCGAAATAGACATGAAATTAAATTCTCCGAAAATTTGCTTTACCCAATTAATCGTGGGCCCGGCAGCCGCTGTGCAGCGCCAGATCGACGAGGCTCTATCCCTTTAATCGTTGAACGCCAAACAGGGTAGCAACTCCCATCTTTAAACGTCTTTTGGTCTGACGCGGCCGGGGTTTGAAACCCCGACCTCCCGGTAGTGAGACAGACGCTCTACGAACTGAGGCAACACATTGGTATTATCATAAATGATGGCCATTTTACCTACAAAATCGAATTAATGCAATGAAAATAGAATGTATTGAAATTTCTTCTTGCCTAAAATCGATAGTTCACAGATAAGAGCGCGATTGCGATCAATACCATCGCAAAAAGAGCATTTTTCTTTTTTTTCAATGATCTTTGTTAAAAGAAGCAAGCTAACGCTAGGCGACTCCTTTTGACAATAGCGGAAAGGTTAAGTAAGGGGAAAAGAAAGACGGAATTTAAGTTGGCAAAATAGAGAAATTGCGGCCATGCTTTCAGAAAGCTATGAGTAAAAATATTTCCATTCCTTTTTAGATGACTTGGAAGAGAATGAAAGAGTGATACAAACAAGACTCTCAGCAACACTATACACTTTCAATAAAATACACAAAATATCTACCATCGAAGTCGTCATTAGTTGGTCATCGACGAAGCTTCTTGATTTTCCGATCAATTCCAGAATGACCACTCAAATCATGAGGCATTTTATGCTCCTCCATCAGAAATAGATGATGACATCTTATGAGGTCAAGGCCAATCGTTATCTAACTACTAGCAATCTGAAAATAAATCAAGATCTCAATACCACATGACATCCAGATCAGTCTTATGCATTCCTTCCCTTTCTTACAACGTTAATGGCATTTCGTTTTGCAGCATTACCGAAAAAGAAGAAAATTCGGGAAATGATGTCATCCGCATCAAAGTCATTATTGCGTGGGAGAACCAAAATCGTTATCTCCACAGAAAACGAAATAAATCAATCATTTACATCAGATTGCACACAGTATCGCTTTATTTTATTACTTTTGTTTTCGTTTTACATAAGCCTCCTGGTACATTATTCATATTAAGGGCACGGAGTGTTGTGGAGAAACAGAAAAAGTGAGGCAGAAAAAATACAAGATAAGCATTAAATCAATCATTTACATCAGATTGCACACAGTTTCGCTTTATTTTATTCCCTTTTTTCGTTTTACATAAGCCTCCTGGTATATTATTCATATTAAGGGCAAGGAGTGTTAAGGAGAAACTGAAAAAGTGAGGCAGAAAAATACAAGAAACGTAAGACATGGAAGCTGTTTTCCTTTTTGAAAGGTGTTTGGGGGAGATAAATGTAACATACAGGCCCGTTCTCCGAAAGAAGGCCAGTAATTGATAGCGATAGATGCAAAAAGCGGCCAAGGAGTTGGAAATCGAGATATTAATATCATACTTCAAACAAATTGAGGCAAATGAAAGATTTGATTACAGGTTGAAACAAACTAGGGTAGAAAGGAAAAAAAAATGGAAAAACGAATGGAAAGAAGAAATATGAATGAGAAAGGAGAAAGTGTAAACGGCAAAAACATGTACCTATATCTTAATTCATATCACCTGCAGACCCATATATTGAGATCCTTTCAGATCCTATCATTTCATAAAAGGTTGGGGTTAGGGTTAGGGTTAATAGTAATTATAAAAACATCAATGGGACTGTTTGACACCCGTACGTCATATTTATGATCAGTCCTCGTCAACTTTCATTTGATATATAATCTCCAGCTAAACTCGACCACAATGTCACCATATGCTCCTTGGGGTTTCTTCCAAAATTCCAAACAAGGACGTGAAAAGGGGCAAAGAATCATTCCTCTGTCTGACAGTCTCGCTCAACAAATTCCCGTTCATTCCGATTTAATCTCACAAGTAAACATAATTTACGTGTGTATACACCCTTCACGCAATCTCTCAGGAGTTCCCCCGTTTCCACTCTAAGTTGTTTTTTTTCTTTATAACTATATATTTTTCCAGTTACGGTTTATGAGCCACATTAGCAAATCTTTGTATTGATGTGAATATTACGAATAAAGGAGTTTTTGGGTCAGTCATGATTCAGGAGAAAATCTCAAATACGTTAAATGTATTCGAGAGTTCGTAGATAAATTCAGCACGATGTTAAAACATACTGTATACAGAGCTGGTGACAAGGAAGATCGTGGATACGAGTGTGCGAATTTAGGTGTGGGTGTGAGGGTGAACATGTCTTGTGTGTGAGGGTGTGTGTGTATGTGAGGGTGTGTGTGTGTGTGTTAGTAGGTGTGAACTTCTGAGACAAGACTAATTTTACAAGGATGGCATCGAGAACGGGAATAACTATAATGATGATTACACTTAGAATACGTTAATATCTAACGTAGATCTATATTGAAATCGTAAAGTTAAATAAAGTAAGATTTGCAGTTTAGGTAGATAGAATTGAATTGAATTGAATTTTATTCAAACCAGTCAAAAGGAGAGCAAAGTACAAACAAAATAAATGGTTACATTATAAAGAACTGAAAAATGACCCCAAAGAAGCACAGCTTGTAATCAGGGGTCCCTGCATTTGATATTTTACTCAAACATGGAATAACTATGAGAAAAAATAATACAAGGTATTCAAAGATCTCAACAGAAACATTACCCACACGCAAAATACGCACACTCACACACACAAACACACACATTCTCACTCTAAACATGTCACACCCAGGTGCAACTAGCAACTGGTCTTAAATTTATCAAGATTATTAAGAAATGCCCATCCACATTTAACCCTGCACACAAATACAAACCCACACAATAAAAAAATATTCAACAGAGTTCGGAGCAGGCCCTGCGGTAAATGAATATATGTATATACATATATATAAATATATTTATATATATACATGTATATATATATATATATATATATATGTATATATATATATATATATATATATATATATATATATATATATATATATATATATGTATATATATATATATATATATATATATATATATATATATATATATATATATATATATATATATATATATATATATATATAAATATCCCGTCTCACCTATCCTAACTGACCTAATATCTTTGTACAGATCTGCATCTTCGCGATGAATCGATCGTGCGAAAAAAAAAGAGTGTTTCTGCACAGATAATAGCCGCATCACTCGGTAACCCAGTACGAAAGATGGATCAAAATTTCAGCAAATCGATCAAACTGCAGTAACAAGAGTACACTAAACTTCAGACGAACAAACTCTCCCAGCAAACTATTAAACATTTGCTGCAGCTGTTGATGGGAAATTAAAAGATAATCAAATGGCTTGCATCACTCGCCCATTTCGCTGCCCTTTGTTGAAATATTAACATTTGTCGATCATGCTTCATGTGACGCGTTAGCAAGGTCGCAATCGACATTTAACATCATAACATCATATCACGCTTCTTTACATTGTCTATACTGACATGTCCATAGCAAATACATTTTTGTATCATTTTATCATTTCATTCTGCATTCTGAATTCTATTTAATAAAAAATCCATATAAAACAAATTATTTTCCCCATTGTTTATATTAAGAACCAAATTTGTCAAGTGAAGGGAAAAGATATACAAAAAATAGGCTACTAGAAACCATAAATGAACATTCGCAAAATAAGGTTATCGTGACATAAAACGCTGTTCAAATTTTAATCATGCCTTGAAATTTCATTAGTGTTTAAAATGGAACCCAACTGATTGAAAATACAAAAAACAATGGAAAATGGGAAAATAATATTTCCTAACAATTCGACTTATGAAATGTCGTAATGCCCTTATACAGTTCAGGCTCCTCTATTTCCTGGTGATTTTGCCCATTTATAGAATCCCCCTATTTATAAATTAAAGGAAAATAGTTGTTTTGGTACTATAGGTAAATAAATATACATACATAAAAGAACTTGTTAGCATTGCAAAAATTGCATTACTCGTGAATTTGTTTCGCATTTCTGATGTCTTATTATTGCCAATACGTGGAAAACCAAGATGCCTATATATATATATGTATATATATATATATATATATATATATACAACGCTAGCATCTCAGCTAATTGTCATCGTGGCAATGATTTTAAAAAGGCACTTTTCCTATCGGAAAGATTTTGTTTTCATCTTATGAAATTCCTGTCAATACTGGAATGCTCTAGAATGCTGTGCAAAAAAACAGGCCTCTTTAAAATTGACTATTTTTGTGTTACATTGGATACGCCACCGAATGTGTTCCGTAGAGTGTGGGGGTGCATAAAACAGCAATAGAAAACAAAGAAAAAAAGTTTGGTATTTGTCTTCTTCAAATCCTCTTGAAGGGTAGATTACTCCTACTTTGCTTGAAAATATCAATCAGTCAATCCTCCCACTTATATCATGCACATGCGTGATATAAGCTATGTAAATATCAACACACTTTCTGAAGAGTATTTCCAAAATTAAACTGGATCGCCATTTCCTCGATGCGAATATGACTTTCCGTCTCAAGAACACTGGCATGAGGCTTATTCAAACACCCATAATCTGTACATTAAATGAAATTACCCTTCATGTTCTTGACTTGCTTTTGCAATGAAAGATCACTTTAAATTTTCGATTAGAGAAAAAGTTTTCCCGTGACAATGAAAGTCCGCGAATAATGCCATTAATGAAGACTCATCGAGTCGTGAGGATATTTACATAGGGACTTACTACGTCTTGAGGGCTTTCTAACATTCCATTGGGCCCCATAACAAAGATGACCTCTGATTGGTTTCAGGTCACTGTCTCGAAGTGAGTGTTGATGCAAGAACGAACCTGATTGGCCATTGGCATTGATTGCGATTGATTCCAGATTTTTATCTTACTGGGCCCAGGTTTAAACAATGTCCCTGTCACCTCGCCGTGCGTGTGTCCGGGCGCCGTGGGATTTAGGAACGCGTGACCGATTAGACGGAAAACTTGTTATGATCACAGAGACACTCAGGGTCACTCCATAACAAGATGAAAAATGTTGAGGTTCAATATAGCACTTGAAATTGTCGAGGGACGAAAAGGACTGATAACGACAAAATGGAACACGCTACTCCGATATCGTTTGACGTAATATCAGAGATTAGTGTAAATAATATTTTCATTTAATTTTAAAGAAAAAAATATATAAGTGATATGGGTTATGTTAATAAATATTTTAAGATATTTCCCCTGTGAAATAATTGAGCGTTACCATGGCAACAGCAAATTGTTGAAAAGGCTTGGCAAAACATATTAGATCTAATCTAGATTATGCATTCAACAGAAATATGCTTGATTTGAATGGGAAAATGATGGAAGAAGGTGTTAAAATGATGTTAAAATGTTGGGCAACTTACTGTCCACTGTGTTGGGTATTGTTGGTAAAAAATGTATATATTCTGGGCAATTATTATCCAATTGAGCAAATTTACTACCCAAGTTGGACAGATTTTACCCAATAGATGTGTGGACAGTATGTTGCCCAGTGATGGATAAAAAATGGGCCTTTATGCTCAACCTTTTTAAGAGTGTACAGATGGCCAGAGCCACAGATATAGAAGGAGAAACTCACTGCTTGCAGTATGCGCTATCACAACCTAATGTCAAACTATATATATTTAAAAGTATGTGTCTGTTCTCAAGTTTTAAAATTCCCCCAAATCTAAAAAAAACGAAAAAAAAACAGGTCATTATTCCCCCCAACCAATTTCGCCAGGAAATGGTGTCCATTAAGTAATAAAGACAGGAATAATCTTCACCGATTTTTACATAATTCATATACATTTGAAGAGCTCACTTGCAAAAGGGGTTAGGTCCATTTTTCATCAAATTTGATTTTTTTTTTGTCTCAATGTATAGATTTTTAGTAGCTCTATTAGATGATACCAAAGAAAAGTTGAAATTCCCATTAAAAAGTGATCTAAAAGGGGGTTAGGTCCATTTCAGTTTAGTTGCAAAAGGGGTTAGGTCCACACAGATTTTTTTTGGAAAATAATATTTAAAAAAAATATGAAGACAGGTAGATTTATTTTACCCAATTTTATGTGTTCATGGTAGGGTATCATAACAATTTAGTTTCGCATAAGAATATAGCAATATGGGAAAAAAAATTCTTGGAGTGGACCTAACCCCTTTTGCAAACAAACTCTTAGAAGAACTCATTTGTCAAAAGGGGTTAGGTCCACTGTTCATAAATTTTATTGTTTTCTGTCTCAAAATCTCGTAATTTTTAGTCGCTCTGATGAAAACTTTGAAATTCATATGAAAACGTGAATAAAAGTGGCAAAGAAAAATCATTTTTTATTCAAAATAGATTGGATTCATTCCAGTTTGCTTGCAAAAGGGGTTAGGTCTACAACGATAATTTTTAAAAGAATGTATATAAAAAAAAAATGAAGACAGGTAGATTTCTTTTATACCCAATTTCATGTTCACATGATAGGGTAGTACATCATGACAATTTAGTTTCTCATAAGAATATTGCAATAAATGAGAATTAAAAAGGATGGTTTTTCTCGGAATGGTCCAAAGTGGACCTAATCCCTTTTGCAACCAAACTCTTCATTTATTTACTAATGAATGGAGAATATCAAATGGCAAAGATCTTAGTGAGATGTTCACAAACAGACAAATAGGCTTATACCGGTTAGCAAAAACAGTAAAATCACCAAGATCGGGCCAAATTCATGCTACTTACGACTGTCCAGGCACATGCCAGATGAGTGGACAATACTAATGGACAGTTCTAAGTGGATTGGCTCTTTTAAGCAAAGGTTACCTTTTAAGAAGCAATGCATAATGTAGACGAAATGAAGTGAAAAAGACATCTTAGAGCGTCCCACTGTCTAGCCCTATAGGATGAATATCAGAATAGAGTTTATCAGAAGAAGTTTCGTTTTCATTGGTAGTATAACATTTTAAGATATTTTCTTTATGGATTTAACTAATGTCTGTTGTTTGTTTATGAATGTTGTTTCTGAATGTTTGTCTTTGAACTCACTTATATTCTGATCATTCACACGATTTACAGAGGGAAAAGGCTGTTTAAAATTGTTAACGCTGGAACTTTACAGCAGTTGTTTAACAGTTTGGACAATAAATTAGTGTCTGAAATCGTAAACTACCAAGTTTGATTGCTAGTATTACGTCTTCAATGAATCAAGCATGGTTGTTTAAACTACCAAACAACCAACCAGTGTCAAGATCATTTAATTAACAGCGTTGTATAAAATTCTGTGTGCACTTTTTTTTCCAAAATCCAGTTAAAATTCTTACGTCTGGTCGGCTAAATAAAGTCTGTTAGAGATGCAAAGTCACGTTTGACAATGTTTTATCCAGAGGCCTAGCGTCCAACATGACTGCCAATAAAAGCATATTCGGTTACCTGACCAATATCTATGGCATCGAGAGCGTGGTCGGGCATGGGGGAGGTGTCGTATTTTTTCGTTTTAAATTAGACACTTTACATTCACCACTATTGAATAGACTCTCAACGTCAAAGATTGAAAACTTTTTCAGAAAAGGTTGTGAATAGTCACCAGCCGAAGATTGGATTTATTTCTAATTCAAACGATTAACTTTCAATTTGTCAACATATTAAAATTCAAAACTTTTAGCTTTACATTTCAATCCAAAAGGTCCATCATATCTGAATATAATATTTCGTCTGGTCACGAATCAAATCCTATCTGAATTAATTTTAAATCCGAGAAATTAAAAGTCTCTAAATTACATAACATACCACATAACTTGATTCCATGACATTTGCTCCGGCGACATTTGCTCCGTTGCAAATCCCACACATTAATTGAATCACCAGCTTCAACCCTGGGTTCAACACTATAATATCCTATCCTCAAAAATTAACACGAAACCTAACATAAAACCCTATTGCAACCCTAACCCTATATCGTACACGAAATAATTCCCGGAGATATTGTTGCCAGAGCAAACGTCGTGTCATCCATAATTGAGCCTGTGCTAGTCAAAAGCTTAGCATTTTTTTTTTAATGAATAAAATGTAGGTCAATATTTATTTCTTTTCCATCTTGAGCCAGAGCCATTAAACAGCTGGAAATATAAACGGTGAGAATTCATAGCCGAATAAAATAGCCATCGAAAGATGAAACAAAAAGTGGGTTACTGCATTATGGTGTGAAATCGAGAGAGTCGACGTCTAAGATGATTGCATCTTCTAAATAAAAAAGCTCCTCATCCAAAACCACATCCCTTCTCTAATTCAATGAACGCAAACCACAGTCTGACGGTAGTTTGAACATATAAATGTTTAACACATATGCCTACAAAATTGATAGATATCAAGTTGTTAATAGAACTTGGACAATTCCATTTCATCTGCTTATATGTTATTTCCGCTGAGTTTTGTTCTAGATAAATTGCTACATTTTTAAATTCCGTCCCCGATTTTCTTACTGAGTATTATATTAATTATTTAATTATTGTACTTTAATATTTGACTGAAAATTGTGTAAATGTTTTGCTTTGTAAAAATGTATTTTTGTATTCCGTTGACGGAAAATAAATGATTTTATCTATCTATTTGGTATTCTTAAAGTTATATCATAGGATACATTGTATAAGCATTATTACTTTACATCATTAAATATACCATTGTGATGTTTTTAATAAAAATATATGGTAACGTAAGACAATTTTTTTATGAATTGAAAAGATTCTATAGTTCATAGCTGTGTCCATGGCAGTAACTTATCATATAAATGAGTAAAATTAAATCAAAATTTAACATGTCATTATCTTTCATTATATACAGTCAATCAATTTGGATGGTATTTAAAAATGATTTCAGGAATTATGTTCAGTGGAAATACAAAAATAAGAAAGATGTTTTAGAAGAACTTGAACAGTTTCTGTTTTAGATACTCTTACCATTTCTGCATTTGTATTTACTCATTTTTTTGTCTACACCTGTTGATTAATTTTGTATACATGTGATTATATTGTTATTTTATTTTATGAAATAAGTACCTCAGAAGAGGAAAAGAACAAAACATTTCATTGTATAGGCTTATGTTATGTATGCGAGCTATGTTTCCTCATCATACTGGTCTTTATTAAAAGGAAAGATCACCTTGACAAAAGATTTGTTGTAAAAAAAAACCCAGAAAAATAATGAAAAAATATTGGTGAAGTTTTGAGGAAAGTTATTAGAATTTCAAGTTTTTGATTTGTGACGTCGTAAAACGAGCAGCTGCCCCATTGTTTTATGTAATATAAAATGCCTAAATTTCATTTTTTATGGTTCGTAATGACTTCGTTTTTATTTACATTATCTTTAGGAGCGGGTGTGAAATGATTTGTGCATTGATATACTGAAGGTTCAGTAAAACCATTTTCAATTTTTTGAGAAAATGACATTAAATTGATTTTTTTTAACCATACAATATGTAGGAAAGGTGTTCGCATATGACGACACAAGTCAAATGATCAAAATTCTAATATTCCTTTTTTTAATTCCCGGTTGGATTTCCCCAAACCGTCCCCAATATTTTTATTATTATTTCTTCTGCTTCTTTTTTTCAATAAACTTTTTTTTTAGGGTGAACTAATTCCCCTTTAAATTTCACAAATAAAATCTATCAGACTGCCAATAATTGAGCAGAGCTTACATTTTAGACTTGTCATGAATGGTGAGGATATCATTTTTATTGTGAGTGCTTTTAATATTTTCATCGCGAACTGTCAGTCCTCAATCGAAAAATAGTGAAGAGAGAGACAAGTTGATAAAGACGCATGATATATCAACGAACGATCAATGATTTATTAGGAGAGTGATAGTAGAATACAACATTCATGTATCTATATATGTTGCAAGTCATATTGAATTTTCGTGACTTTCTCATTCCCCTTTTTATTTGCTAGATGGCTTATTGAACTAGCAACATTTTAATCGAACAAAATGATTGTCGATATGTCCATAATGTTGATACGGCGTGGGTGTCTTGAGCGATATTTGTAATCGTAGCAAAGGGTAGAATTGGATTGTCAATTTCTCTTCAATAATCACGATGACGTCAGATTTTGAATTTTGATCTTTGTAATTAAGCTTTAGAATTAATCCAAATAGATGAATATTTTTTTTTATTAGTAAATTATTAGCAACCACCAAGATATGTTTGTATTTTTGAAAATTATTTTCCCCATTTTGGCGATGTCAGCTTCTGTATACATAAATTAATTTGTATTTGTGGAGCGTTGTAGCCCAATGGATTCGTCTCCGGACTTTTCTAATAGAGGGTCGTGGGTTCGAATCCCAGCCATGACGTATTTTTTTATTCAGCAAGAAATTGATCCACACTGTGCTGCACTCGACCCATGTGAGGTGAATGGGTACCCGGTATAGGATTTATTTCATGAACTCTTTAGCGCCTACATGGAGGCTAAATTCCAGCTGGGGTGATAATATGATACCAATTATTAAAGCCCAGCATAAGGCATAATTATATTACTGCGTTATATAAATGGACCACAAATATTATTATTAACATCATCACAAGAATCTGAATGATTATGATCTAAAAGTAGATAATTATCACATGATATTAAGGATGATATATTTGTATACATTATAGACTATTGTAGGGACGTACAGAGGCTGAAGAGGCTTTAATAGGAGGTAATAATAATTTGTAAACAAATTTTCGGCATTACTCCTATGTGTTTATAAGATCGCATGCTTGATCTGTAATGAAAATCATTAGTCAGAAAAAATTGGAACCAGTGGGATTCGAACCTGCCATCTACTGCTTGCCCGGCAGCAACTCGACCACACCAGGCTGTTCTGGTCACGCTGGTTCACGGCTAAGTCACGATGAAGTGGAATACGAATACCTTCGATCCTCTTCTTTCTGACTCATTAATATGCAAATGCAGTCCGCCGTGGACAATAGATAGTGATTATACTTTCAATTGTTTAAGTTGAAATCAAATTTCAATAAGAAAATTGTTTCAAGTTCACAATGAGAAACATAGCCAAACTTATATCCTACTTTTTCCGCTACTGAAATTATAAGAGTGAAAAATATTTTAAAAATTAAGTTACGTTGAACTGGAAATCTCACTTTTAAATATAGAAACAAAATTATTTTGACCACGAATACTTCAAATCAAAATTTTATTTAAACTCTAATAAGTTAACTGCTATTTCTTACACTTTCAGATATCTTGCATCAACAATATTGTTTGTTAATGAAAATCAGTGGCCTATGTAGGCTTTTACAGTAATCATTCCCCCTTTTTTGGAATCTATTGGGCTTTTATTTGAGAATATAAAATCTTTTTTTATGGTCAATAGCGTGCTGATAAAAGAAGGGACCATTGATTTTAACAAATTAAGCCGAAATATTGATTTTAGAATGAGACAAAAGGAAGGCCGTAATTTTGCGTCGGTGTATAAAGTCCTCTTCTTAGTGGGCGTGTGGTGAACGTGGTGTGCACGTTGATGTTTGTTTTGATGCATCTCCATAATGTTTTCTTGAAAAGTGCGGTTTGAAATAATTTCCTCTGTTGATGGCAACAATGGGAATTATGCTAAACAAAATGATTACTTTTCATGAGTTTATAAATACACATTTTTCATTTAATTGCAACCACGATGCTTTCTGCTGATTCCATTTTCAAAACCTAAAAGCTTGCAGTCGCCATCAACCTAAAGGGTTGATTTAAGATTGTATTTGTTTGATGCGATTCGATAAGCCTTCTGTTTTGAAAACGGTAGTTCAGAATAATCGTTTGTAAGATGTTCCTGTGACGATTTCATGTTTAATGTTTCCAAGGGCACAGTTTCTTTTTTATTGACAACCTACACACATTCATTTCATTGCAGGATGAAATAGTTGTGTAGTCTAGATAGATGTCTTGCTCAAACTTCCGTAAACGAGAAAGAACCCCGGACTTTTGTGTGTCTATAGTAAGGCGCCTTAGACCACGCTGCCACTGCTAATCAACAGTGATGTCAACCGATTTCAATACGGACACACACACTCATGCACGCACACACACCCAAACATGTTAACCAATGGGAGGGGGTATCAAAACTTCTTCTCTTTGTCTTCAATAGTATATAGTACCAAAACTGACATTAACGTGATTTATGACCAAGATGACAAACTAATATTTCCTTTTACCAAGATTTACTTACAGCCCTTATCATGTTTATAAGCATTTATGTCAAGGAAATTGTACATTTGGGACTAAAATAAGATTAGTTGTTGAGAATAACAATCGATGATCGAATGGGTTAAGTTTAAGAGCTTGAATTTTGTATTACATGTTTCATCATTATAACGATTCATCAGTTTGGTTTAATGCGTTTATTATACCACTGCATTCCAGCTACGAATATGGTGGATCTCACCTCAACCACTTCTCGTTGCATTAAAATGATTATTATGGAAATTAGTTTGGTATCAAATGGAAAGTTCCGTAGTAGTAGTAGTAGTAATGATAATAATTATAATAATAGGCCATATAGCGTCATCTATCTAGAAACAATCTATTCCGAGGTGCATTGTTGTTATTATTATTACCCCGGTTTTAGCGTTTTAGCTCGAGCTGCCTTTCAGCACTCGTGCATTCAAGGAATTATTCCTGTCGGGTATACCCATTCACTTCACCTGGGTCGAGTGCATCACAGTGTAGATAAATTTCTTGATGAAGGAAAACACGCCATGGCTAGGATTCGAACCCACGACCCTCTGTTTGAAAGGCGAGAGCCAGAACAGCTAGACCAATGATTCCAATGAAGGTACTGGATGAAAAGTTGCCAAAGTAGTAACCCCCTTTTTTATAACGGGGATCTGGATAACCATGGACGTAAGGGGGTTGTCCTTTTATTCTATATTTTTTTTAAAATCAAGTTTCGAAATCCATCTTCATTGAATCAAATACACCATGCGAATATTTATCATTCTTTTTTTTTATTATTCTATTAAACCTTGTAAATTACTATTTGTATTCGATATAATTCTTTAAATCAGTTATGTACGGCAGAGGACTCACATAAACAAGCGATGCTTTCCAGTGAGCTTGTTTTTTTTTCATTTCTGTTATTCATATTCCGCTTTGTACTTATTGTTAATCTGTTTGAGTCTGAAATGCAGAATACATTCCATCAATCAATCAATTAATGGACTGTGATTCCTTATAATTAATGAACTCAGCGAAACAATGTGTGGGCATTGGAAACAAAAGAAAACCTTTTTTTTTTCCTTTTTACTAAAGCATATGATTGAACTCCTGCATATCACCAAGCATTAACTAAATATTCTCATTTCATGTTTAATAATGAATCCCATATCCATGTGGGCTCGAATACAATAAGCCGTATTCACCTCTGCCACGTCTAAGTATTACTCCAAACGACTTTCATTTTTAATTATTGTTAATTATGATTATGATCACAAGCATGTTATACCCAACTGTGATAAAAGGTACCTTCTTAACAGGATATACAATGTTAGAAAAAATTAAACCTAGAATCATTCTGTACATGGTTGTGACATGAAATTTCCGCAATTAAAAAAACAAAAACAGGTCTGTTATATTATATAAAAAGGAAAAAAAAAGTTTCTTACAGGAAGTTTGTAAGAAATTTCTGTAATTTCCCACAATTCATGTAAGATTACACACGGCAGATAAGATGACAGCTCTGCTCAAGACTCTATTACAGCAACTTTTGATTTTGGGAGAAATTTTGTAATAGTGAAGGAAAATAACGAGTAACTAGTTGCATCTAAACGGGTTTCGATAACTCCTTGCCGTATTCTTGTTTCTCATACTAATTATTTTGAGTTTTATACTCCATTCTGAAAGAGGAGGATGTCGGGAAAAAGGCTTAACCGTAAACAACCGACATTTAGAATGTCCTATTTGCCTCATAGAGTGTAATAGTACCGCCAATATTTACATCCATCACGCCTTACTCCAGATGATGAATTACATCGCAAATATGGTCCTCTTTTAGCATGTGATAATCATAAGTGACCACTCAAACCTCGGGCAATTACGGTGATAGCCAGTGTCAAATTTGCTTAAAACGTAGCGATTGCACGGAAATTGAGTCAAATTGATCACGCTCGTCTCTTCCATATTGTTTTAATTACATTACTAGCGAGATAAGTGATATTACCTTTCACGTAAATTTTCAGTCAACATAAAAACAAGATTGAATTTTTTAAAGTAAAAGACGAGCATGGGAATGGATCTTAATTGGGTCTAGGTTTTGTACCACGCATAATCAGCGTTATCGTATTTTGCAATCATTACGAAGACGTTTTCTACAACGCACCAAATCCAGGTTTTTGTCGAAAGTTGGTGGACCGGGACAGCAGATAGTCCGAAGATTCGGACCAGACGAAAAATTGCAAACATTGTCGTTTTTCCCCAGTCCAGGACGACACTGCTGTTTTGATTCACCTTATTTTCGGCAAAGGGTACTTTGTCAGTGAAGAGGTTTTGAAAAAAAATTTATCTGCGTTACAGAAAAATCACCTGCGTAGTAATTGCGACAATACCCTATTACGGGCACATATATGTCAAGGGTGGATATAGAGGGGGGAGCAGTTAAAATATTCAAGAATGTAAGAAGAGACTGTGTTGTTTTTACGGTCAATGTTTTGCATTTTACATCTGATAATGAAGGATAGAGAACTAGGCCTATATGTCATGTATTATTAGCAGCTTTCTGAGAAAATATGTGGGAACAAGTATGGCTTTGGGGTGATGTACGACATGTAAGATTAGCGAAATGGGAAGCAACATAGATAGCAAAGATACCATACATTGAGTGGGAGAAGGGAGAGAAAGAGAGAAGGGAGTCGGGATGGGCAAAATCACGTACTTGGCGATATTTTAGAAGCCGGAACCCACTAAACACTGACAATCAGATATTCATTGGTGAATCTAAATTAACAATATTCACAAATCTGATACGGTAAAAACCTCAAGTATTGATTTACTTTATACTCAAATATTAACTTACTTTCGGACATAAAGGAGCATTTATAGCAAATCTAATTACGTTTTATTTCATCGAAAACTTGTTCGTTCTTCTCCTTACTTCGAGGCCCGACAAATTATTCAGAATTGACGTGCGAGTAGAAAGTCAATCCGAAATCTGATACATCAAATTTGGATCACAATTTAAAGAAGAAAATGCGTAAGGTATAGCCATTGCCACACTTCTTCATTTAAAATTTAGAGCTTGTCGTGCACGATGTAAGTAAATTGGATAATATTTCAGCATGCTTCTAAAAGGAAATCAAGGATGTTTAAAGGGTAAGTTAATAGTTATAACCAAACCACCTTCTTTATAGACACACGAGCGCAGTTAGTGTCAATAAAAACGACTACAGCACTTGTAACATGTGTATAATAAATTGTAACCCTTCGTTAATTACTAATGAGCTTAAAATGTGCCCTAGATTGAAGATATGTAAAATCATACATCTGGAACATTACATAAGCCGCAATAGAGTA
Source organism: Lytechinus pictus (assembly GCF_037042905.1). Lineage (NCBI taxonomy): Eukaryota > Metazoa > Echinodermata > Echinoidea > Temnopleuroida > Toxopneustidae > Lytechinus > Lytechinus pictus. The sequence continues at coordinate 7,520,090 of NC_087257.1, read as the reverse complement.
ATTACGCTCTTGAAGCTATTTTTTCGGTGACATTGATTTTTGCAAGGGCAAAATGAGTTAACACATCGGAATATTACGAGAACGTGTCATCCGGCTAATTCCCGAATTTTTCAGAAACAATGGACCCTCTTTCGCAGCGTTGATGTATTTTGTTGTAGGTCAGTGGTGTAATGAGCCCACACTGCAAAAACTCCGGTGTTGATTTAACACCAGCCCGGAATCCATATATGTCCACACCAGAGAAGTATTGAAACAACAACAGTTTGGGATCAAACCGATGCTGTTTTAATACTGATTGGTGTTGTATAAACACCTATCTGGTGTTAGACTAATACCGAAACCGGTGTTGTTTAACACTTCTCTGGTGTGGACATATAAAGATTCCGGGCTGGTGTTAAATCAACACCAGAGTTTTTGCAGTGCAACATTCCGAGGGGCCAGATATGGTGCATGACCAAAAAGTTCTAAAAGGCCGAGCGAGTGAAACAAGTGAGTAAAACATTTTGACGATTATAGAAAAAATTGTTCTGTTCTGTAGATAGATTTTGATATAATATATAGACAATAATACCATATTTTTGTGAGGGGATACACCAGAGACACGTATCGCTTGTCGATAAGTTAGAGTTCAATATAAATTTGAATTACACTTCAACACGAGTACAAAAAGAAAGTGTTAGACAGTCTCACGAATAAGCTTTTATTTTCAAAGCCACTATCATGGTAATTGACACATAATTTGCAAGCAGTATCAGACCGACTGGGCCTCCGGATATCTATAATTGTCACAGTTGATACGAGCCTTACGTAGCAAATTAAATGGAAAATCGACCAGTTTAAAAGAAAGCGAATATGCAAAATCGTTTACTGAGTGATAAGGGGACCTATTTCCATTTCAATTACCTGTGATCTTTCAATCAACATTCATTTTTCTGATAGCTTTCCATGATCTGTTCAATATCTACATACATGCGATCGCTTGTATCTACCACAAACACTTGTGTTTGACGGTATTCTTGGTAATCTAATATAAATAAGAAAATAGAAGGAATAGTATTTCAAGAACTGAAAAAAGGTTGGTCCAAAAGTTGACCGCTCTGTTGCTATATAAGGTCGAGGTGCCTTGGCCACACGGCCTAGGGCTCCTCTCTTTTTGTTATTTTATAACCTAACGATTACACATATTAAAAAAAAAACTGGGTAGCACTTCATGGAGATGATTTGTCGGATGTTGTATCCGACAGTCTGTTTTGTCTGACAGTTGATATAAGGCGGTGCTGCACCAGCCCTAGTTTGCTCAATCTCGAGACTTTAGCCCGATCGGCCTTCTTCGCGATTAATCTGGGGATTCAAGAAACCCCGTCTCGAGCGATTCCTGCTGGAGCGAGGCATCGATGCATTATGGTCTGACGCCGTTAATAATCCCGAGTGCGTCTGCACCGGCGAATTAGTATGGAAAGCCATTGGCGGCGGAAGTCAAACAAATTAGAGGGGGACCACCCAAATATTTTGACAAGAAAAAAAAAAAAAAAAAAAAGGTTATCAACCGAAATTTTAGGGGGGGACCACGCAGGAAACAAAATTGACAAGCAAAAAAAAATAATAATAAAAAAAAATAAATAAAAAGGTTATCAACTATAAATCTAGGGGGGGGGTCGTCCCCCCACCTCAAATTTAGGGGGGACAGGTCACCCCCGTCCCCCCGCTTCCGCCGCCTATGTGGAAAGCCATCGCTACCACAAGTCGCATTGCTATACGTATACTCACTTTCTTATACGTACAGGCATTTTTACTATACGTACAGAAATTGTCCAATCAGGAGACATTTTTTAGTATACGTACACTCTGTACGTATACTAGTTAACTCTGTACGTATAGTAGTTAACTCTGTACGTATACTAGTTAACTCTGTACGTGTACTAGTTAACTCTGTACGTATACGAGTTAACTCTGTACGTATACTAGTTAACTCTGTACGTATACTAGTAAACTCTGTACGTATACGAGTTAACTCTTGTACGTATACGATTTCACTCTTGTACGTATAGACGATTGGCCAATCAGCTGCCGCCTTGCATAGTGTCCTGGAGCATGCATTCTGCACTTGCTATAGCGCTAGCGTCCCATCTGGAAGAATGTTTATCCTCCAGGCGCTGGGTGGCAGAATTAAATCGCCCTGCCAGGCGATGTAACTGGGAAGACATACCTGCGATATGGCCTGGCCTGGAGTCCTGGGATAGCGCACCGACAGTAGCGCTTGGCAAGTGCAGAATGCATGCTCCGGGACACTATACAAGACGGCAGCTGATTGGCCAATCATCTATACGTACAAGAGTGAAATCGTATACGTATAAGAGTTAACTCGTATACGTACAGAGTTAACTAGTATAGGTACAGAGTTAACTAGTATACGTACAGAGTTAACTAGTATACGTACAGAGTTAACTAGTATACGTATAGAGTGTACGTATACTAAAAAATGCCTTCTGATTGGACAATTTCTGTATATACGTATAGTAAAAATGTCTGTACGTATAAGAAATTGAGTATACGTATAGCAATGCGACTTGTGGCAGCGATGGCTTTCCATAAACTAGCGGGATAATTCGTAAAATAGCGCGCTATTTTGCAAATAATCCCAAGTTGTCTTGAGATTGCAATCTCGAGATTAATCCTACGAACTAACCCGTTATTTGCGTCTCCATTACAAATAATCTCGAGATTGTTCAGATCGGGATAATTTGGCACATCAGAAATAACGCGCTAATTTGGAAAACTCGGGCTGGTGCAGATGGCCCTATAGTAACCGTCGCACGCATTTCTTTTATACGCAAATCAAAACCACGGACACTGACGGAAAGCTATCAGCACTCTATTCCTCCGTCCGCCTATATAGTTGTCAGATCTGACAACTGTCGGATGAAGGCTTGGTCCCACTGCATTTACGGATGCAGAGAGGAAGTGAAACGGAAAAGAATCTTGTCATATGTTGGAAAACGTATGAAAACGTAAACGCCAGTGGGACCAGGCCTTAAATCTGGACATGTCGGATAAAACGTCCGACAAGTCCGTTCATGAAACGTTCCCGAGATCTGACAACTAGTCAGATGAACTTGTCATATGACAAATGTTCATTTACTTTTTCTCACGTCTATTTATGTATATTAATGATCGTTTGAAGAAAAAAAAATAGTTAGGAGAGCGACATCCCTCGAAAGATATCAGGAAGACTTATACAGTTGGTTATACTTTGATATGAAGGGGGGAAATGACTCTTTCGTTTCCTCGCTGAGATGGTATTTTCAAGTACCTAGGCAAACATAAAGATACCACAATCTGGAAATTTTGCTGATGGTGATCATAATCTTATAAGATGAACCTTTTGACGGTATACACACAGGCAAACTGATTAATTGTCATTATAAAATTATGCATTCAAGAGGAACACATCCCGACTTTGAAGTTTGAGGACCCTTAACTGATTTTCGTGTATAAAAATAGACCTGGGAACAGGAACTCAAACAAACTGTTTACTTTTCATTCTCGTATTACCTAGCAACGAGCGTTTGAAATAACGTTTTCCTCGTTTTTATAGGATTCCCACCCAGTGAGTCAACACGTCCTGATATGCCGTTAGCTGACATGCCATAAGAGCACTTTCAAATTAAATGACGTTTGTCTAAGAGGTAAACACAAAATATATTGATCAGGGGCTGTACCACGTGCTAATTTCTCACAGGTATTTACCTACTCGTAGAACTTGGTGCATGCTTTTAGGAAAAACGCCATGCATTGAACGAATGGATTTTGTTTAAATGTCCATGAAACCTCAGAGGGAAAATGCGATACACCAAAAATTTATAAGAAATACAAGGGATGGTACTTTGAACAAGTTAAATAAATAATTTGAAAAAAGAGGAATTCTGCAAAGTGATTTGTTAATCATATTGACGAATTTGCATCAAAATAGCAACGGGGAGTTAAGAGGAATAATTGAAGGACGATTCTGAAAGTAAAGCTATACGATTTTCATGGATGTCATATAATTCTTTTAAAAGTATCTTTCAAAGTTACCGAAAGAATTCTACCCCTGCAATATAAACTCACCATGTATGTTGCAGGGCATTAAAATATAGTAAGATTTTAGTTTTTGGAGTAGTAGTAAATATAGCAGCAACTTCAGTTTCAGTAGGTTCCGTGTATAAACATGATAAACGGTGATGTAGACTGCATGGGGACGAGCCCCCCCCCCCCCCCCTTAACTCAGTGATCACCTAATTCTTTACAACAAAACTTATCATTTCTGCATTCACTTCTCTCAAGAAACAGCCATTTACAGTACGAAGACTGAAACCTAAAGAAGTGTAGGGGAAGGCGGGGTAAGTTGTGACACTTTTTGCTTTTTGTACTTTAGAATTGATATGATTAATAATCTTGTAGAAATAAGTACCTTGCCTTAAAATTTAATTCTTCTGAAATATTTTTCACCTATATTTGACTTTCTACCCCCATACTGAAAGTCACTATCACCTTTGAAAAAAGAGATGTCAAGTGGCTCAACTTGCCCCATCTGTGGGGTAAGTTGAGCCACTTTCTGGGGTAAGTTGAGCCACAAAAACTGTAGAAAATGTATGGGGGAAGAACCAGCATGTCAATTTTTGTATTTAATGTCTTTTCACTTGCTAATTCTCTATAAATACTAACATTCTCTAAGAGGAAAAGAACAGTCATGTAAATTTGCTCCGTTCTGCCTGCATATCGATGGCTTTTTAAGGTTTGTTTGTTTTTTATATACATTACCATAAGAATTACCATGGCTCAACTTGCCCCATGTTGGCTGGCTCAACTTACCCCAGTCCTAACTTAATACGATAATTTCATATCTACACATTTCTTATGCATCCATCATGTAAAAAACTATGACAAGAATGAAGATCAATACCTGGACTAACAATGTTGTTCTTATGTCTTTATTGTATTTAAAGACTTGTGCGTGTATAAAGCACATCTATTTCACACCCTTTTTATTTTTTTTTGCTGAAATCTGTATTTTTCCCTCTAAAAAAGTACTTTTTGTTTCAAAGTTGAAAACAATGTGGTGGGGTTAGGGATTATGCAATGGGTCATCAATACATGACACCACCACAATGTCTGACTCATTCATTATTGGCCTGGGGGTGGTGGCTCAACTTGCCCCTCTGCTCAACTTACTCCGCCTTCTTCTATTCCATTACTGTAAATCGCTTAATCCTTGGTTTGAAAAAACACGTTAGTATTGCCACGAAAGTGATGAAGGAGATCGCTTGTCTGAGATTCCCAAGCGATGGTGTCTTCAAAACACATCCCTTGCAGGAATGAGCCTATGAATAACGCAGATGTGAGCTAATGATGGCGATTATTTCTGACATTTCGAGTCCATTCCTCTCACCTCGAGCGCAAAGTCAGCGGGGAGTATTAATTCAATTTCAACGAACGTTCCCGGGGCAAAATAGGAAATGTCATTCGATTCGATTATAAATCGACTGCTTTCACGGACATTAAACAAAGACAAAATGACCAATAACTTCAGGCGGAGGATTCAGCGGAGAGTAACGTGATACTCCACGTGGTCGCACTCTCTTTCCTCCTATATCGACAAATAAATCCCAAAGAAAAGATCAGAAGTCTCTTTTGGGACAGCAGAATACAGACCTATCGTTATCATCACAATTTCTACAATTTCTGCTATTCTATGGAGGAATATGAATAATGGTTAAAATAACAAATCAAAATGAAAAAAAAAACAGATCTCTCCCACAGATCGAATTACTAATTATTTTTTGAACGGATTTTCGATTTAAACGAATGCATCTTCCCATTTTGTATCCGGAGGGTTCCACAGTATACACAAACCTTCGTATTTCATCACAGTGTATTTTTTATTTTAACTGAAGCAGAGTTACATCTGGACATTTCTCTATATGGTCATGATGATATTTCGCCTAGAAGCCTAGTTGATTTGGCTGCAAGCAACCGTTCTGATGAAGAGATCTGATACTCAACTTTCTAAGTAGAATTTTTCACATTTAGTAATTTTGCAATTTATTCGAGATAATTTCATTATACATAAATATTAAAAAAAACATTTTTCAAAAATGATGTATCCTATATTTAATTTTATAGGGTTTTAATGCAACCTGAGGTGGGAAGTGGATGGTTTCCAACTATGATTTTGTTCAATAGTGTAAAAAGAAACGAAAAAGGAAAAAAAAGGGGGAGTGACGAAAAAGCAGAAGAAGAAAAAAAGCGTCAAAGAGACCACAGTCGTGCAATTCTATGATACCCCTATCATTTAAAATAATAGGAAAATTGAATGACGTCATATTAATTTTTTTGTTCTATATTAAGATACCCTGGTGCCATCCTTACACACTATTTTAGACCTATGTATTTAGAAGTCTCCACCATATGAAGAGTTTGGTTGCAAAGGGGTTAGGTCCACTTTGGACCATTCCGAGAAAAAACACGTTTGTTATTCTCACTTATTGCAATATTCTTATGAGAAACTAAATTGTCATGACGAACTACCGTATCATGTGAACATAAAATTGGGTATAAAAGAAATATACCTATCTTCAATTTTTTTCTATGTATTTCTAAAAAAAAATCATTGCGGACCTAACCCCTTTTGCAAGCAAACTGAAATGAATCCAATCTCTTTTGATTAAAAAAGTGATTTTTCTTTGCCACTTTTATTCACGTTTTCGTTTGAATTTCAAATTTTCTTTGGTATCATCCGAGCGACTAAAAATTTAGAGGTCTTGAGACAGAAAACAATAAAATTTATGAAAAATGGACCTAACCCGTTATAACAAAATGAGCTCTTCAGAAGAGTTTGGTTGCAAAAGGGGTTAGGTGCACTCCAAGAAAATCATGTTTTAAATTCTCCCATATTGCAATATTCTTATGGGAAACTAAATTTTCATGATACCCTACCATGAAACATAAAATTGGGTATAAAAGAAATCTACCTGTCTTCATATGTTTTTAAATATTCTTTTCCAAAAAAAATCTGTGTGGACCTAACCCCTTTTGAAAGAAAAAAATCTTTGCCATTTTAGTTAAATTCTTAATGGGAATTTCAACTTTTCTTTGGTATCATCTTATAGAGCTACATGTACTAAAAATCTATTCATTGAGACAAAGCAATCAAATTTGAAAAAAAAATGGACCTTACCCCTTTTGCAAGTGAGCTCTTCATATGTATGAATGTTACACATTCATCACACTGCAAAAACTCCGGTGTTGATTTAACACCAGCCTGGAATCTATATATGTCCACACCAGAGAAGTATTTAAACAACACCAGTTTGGAATCAAACCGATGATGTTTTAATACTAATTGGTGTTGTATAAACACCTATCTGGTATTAGACCATAACGAAACTGGTGTTGTTTAACACTTCTCTGGTGTGGACTTATGTAGATTCCGGGCTGGTGTTAAATCAACACAAGAGTTTTTGCAATGCATGACTTGCAATTGGCTATTGCACAACTGTGCACTCACTCCTTTTTAAAAGCCTACACACGTATGATTTTTTTCATTAAGAAAATTATTAGTTTATTTTTTGCACACCTAGATACCAATAATGCATATAGCATTTCAATTTATTTGAAAGTAGGATAAAAGAGCATTGTAGATTAAATGCCTTGCTCACGGGCATAGGTGCCGCGGCCGGGGATCGAACCCCGGACTTTCCATGTATAGCCAGGCGCCTTAGACCACTCGGCCACGGCACCTCCACTACGATGAACCAAAACGATCACTTGAATTCATTTTAAGATTTAGTTTTCATTGAGCATGTTGAAAGGCAATATAACTATTATAATGAGTGTTTATTCCATGTACCGCATCTCACACAGAAACACAGCAATGGACACCTTTAATCTATCATCATCGTCTTTGTCGTCATCAGTAGCAGTTCACTCGTGATGCATAGCGCATATAATTCTAGGTATGTACTTCCAAACGCCTTCTACATGTCCTAGTCTAGCGAATACGACTCTCGTCTTTCAATCAGAGGGACGTGGCTTCGAATCCCAGCCATGGCATGTTTTCCTTTAGTAAGAAATTTACCCGCTAGCACTCAACCAAGGTGAGGTGAATGGGTAGCCTGCAGAATTAAGTCCTTGAATGCACCAGGCGCCTTTAGCAGCTGCTCGGCCGTTACACGGCAAAACGATGTATCTGCAAAATGCACATTCCTAGAAAAACACTTTGAAGTTGCAGCTTTTGTCTTTCTTCAATATAAAATTTCCCAGGGTTAAGTTTAGTTAGATTTATAAGAATGTCATTGAATTCATCTTCCTTAATAGTTTTTATAACATTTAACTTTTGTTTTTCATCAAAATAAATGTTTTTATGTAGATACAGCATATAGCCAACATATTCAACAATGTTTATGGCAAAATGATGTATCTGCAGATACATTTCATTTCATTTTTCATTTCGTTTATTTCCATTTTCAACAATTACAGTTTATTTTGTACATTTTAACATATAAATAACAAAACATATTTCAAGTATTCCTGTACAAAAATTATATTCAAGATTATTACTTATCAGGTTGGAAATGGAGGAGGCTGCTAAAAAGCGGAGCTTGTAGAGTGCAGCCTCCTAATAAATATTCTTGTAGTTGCATAACATATAAAAATCAAAATAACAACTAGCGCATAAACCAGTTAAATTAAAAGGAAATAGGGGAAATTAAAATAGAAAAGGAAATAAGAAAAAGAGAGATTAAAGGTCTCCAGAATCCAGCCCCAGCACTCACAGACGGACCTCGTTGGTCAACAGGAAAACGAAAGAGATGGAAAAGCGTACGTGACATGATAATCATGTTTGATTTAAAAAAAAAATGCAAGAGTTTGAGTGATAAAGAGTTAAATTCAATGGTTATCTTGGAGAAATTTTTTGAACTTATATTTGAAAGAATTAAGGCTTGGTGATTCTTTGATGTTTTTATTAATAGTTCCCCAGAGTCTAGGGCCTTCAAAAGTAAAAATAGATTTTGCAAGGATGGTCCGGGGTAGTGGTAAATGGAATTCATTTGATTGACGTGTGGGATATTTGTGAAGAGTTTTGTTTTTGTTAAATGAAGAATTAAATATGAATGGTAACATATTATTGTTTAACTTATACATGAATTGACCTAAGTTATATTGGTACAGTGTTTTTATTTTTAGAATGTTATTGTTAAAAAACAACTCATCTGTGTGAGATCTCCAGGACAAGTTGAAAATAACACGCCATGCCTTCTTTTGTAAAAGTAATATTCTATCAAGGTAGGTTGAGTGTGTATTTCCCCAAACAATTGCTCCATAATTTAAATATGGTAAAATTAATGTTGAATAAAGCATTTTTAGGGAGGAAGTTGGAAGAAAAAACTTAACTTTGTTAATAACACCAATATTGCATGAAATTGTACGACATATAAAGTCAATGTGTGTTTTCCAAGATAATTTGTTGTCTATTATGAGACCTAAAAATTTTGTTGTAGTAACAACTTCAATGTCTTTATTGTCCAATTTGATATTAGATGGCAATTGTTCTAAAGAATTGCTAATTCCAATTTGATATTAAATGGCAATTGTTCTAAAGAATTGCATCATACAATTACTACGGCGATATTATGGCAAAAGGTGTGCAGATACATTGATTAGTTTCTATGGTTGAATCAGGGCAAAATGATGTATCTGCAGAAACATCCTTTTGTGTTTTTGGTCAAATTCAATAATTTAGCCATGGAACAAGCCTTTAAAACTTTAAAAGACATGACAACTGGTGAAAGGGTGTAATTCGCACATACACACTTTTACCATAAACTAGTATTTGACTTTTGTTGGCACAATTTGTGGAAAAGAAAATGAATGTTGCAGATACACTATTTTGTCATAAACTAGTCTCTGACTTTCGTGGCACACAATTTGTATGATGTAGATACATTTTTTTTGCCATCAACTAGTCTATGAAGTTCGTGGCTCACCGATTATCGTAAAAATATGTATGTTGCAGATACATCCTTTTGCCATATTTCACGAAGCTGGGTGCGCTCACTCATTTGGTGGAAGAAAAGTGTAACTAACAGATACATCTTTTTGACAAAGAACATTGCGCTCTACTGCGGCACTTTTTGAATGTATCTGTAAGATACATCCTTTGACCATCAAACGAGTTGGCAAATTTGAAAAAAAAGGACCGCAGATAGCCCATGCTATCTTAAAATTAGAATATCTGTAATTATGAGAGTAAGATAAATGAAAAGAGCTCCCTGAAAAACCCCACCAAATTTCAAAACCTGAAAAAGTCAAAATTTTCAGATACATCGTTTTGCCATGTGACGGCCGAGCAGCTGGGGCTATATCCAGTTTTATATATAATGCGCCATTGAATAGGTAACTAAATAATGCTATATAATCAAATGAAATTGCGATTTTAATATTGATTCAAAAACCTTTTATCTCGATCATGATTTTATAATGCGAAAATTACACCAAAACAATAAGGCAAGAAGACTTAGAAAAGTTAAAGAAGAGCTTGAAGAAAAAGAAGTGCCCATGCATGAACATGCAGTGATGAAGACATCAATCATCATGTCTACCAAAAAATTATCATAGAAAATATCTTGCCAACATTTGCCCTCTCCACTTCCGCACGGCTCTCAGCCGAATGGCATTAGTAAATATGGAGATCGGGGATAAGAGCCCTCGGCCATGGATCATGAACCATGAGAAAGATGAATGGACGTGAGATTATCATTCATCACCAGAATGGAAAATAAAAATGGAAGATGGATAGTGAAACAGACTGTAAAAACATATGGCCTATACGAATGGGGAGAATAGGACAATACGGACTCTAAAGGGATGGTCCCCTCCCCCGCCCGCCCCCTTAAACAATAATTGAGAAGCAGTGCATCTAGAGTCTATGCATAAATCAAGTAAAAATGGGCCGTAGAAAAACTAAAACCACCATTTCAAGACTGTTCATAAGTGCTTCAGTGTGTGTGAGGGTGTATGGGGTGCGTTGGTGCGCGTGTGTGAATATATGGACAGGTGGTTTTACAGTATTTTATTCATGATATTATATACATTTCTAAAAAAAAAATAACACCTCATATTAAATCAATTCAAAGAATATTGACAAAAGGCATCTTTGTCCAAATTTAGTTGATATGACGTAAATTTTGCAAATTCTTGTTCATAATGGTCACCCCAAAAATGCATGGAGATTCTTTAGAAAGTTATATTTCTTGTCGTTTTTAAAGACACAATTTCATTTGAAGAAATATTAAACAATTCACTGTAAAGTTTGCAAAGCCAACGTATCACCTCGAATCACACATCCACTTCTGTCTAAATTCTATTACAGATTTACTTTTATGGTCACAATATCGGCACACATTTCCCGCTTAATATTCCAACTACATGGCGTGCGTTTCATGCTGATTCATTTTTTGAAAAGTTGGAATAAAATGTTGACGTATTTTTCTCATTTTCAGAGTGGTTGATCGTCATGATCTGTCTATTTGGACAAGACCCCAAAGGTTCTAATGAAGCAGAGAGTCTTAAACATGATGTCAAACAGAAATGTGTTAACTTTATTCTAGTATGGATTAGGGAGACTCAACAGGATTATTCATATATATTCAAAGAATTAGACTGAATATTCTACGTGATTAAAGTTTATTCATCGTGTTTACCGTGTTTGTCTTCGTTGGTAACAGTGGTATATGTTTTAAGTTATTTTCATGACAGGTTACAATATATTTATGATTGTATTTTCAATTAGATTTTTCTTTAAGTTTCTATCTAACTTTATCCCTTTCCCCGTTTTTTTCTTCCTCATCTCGTTCCTTCTCGTTTTCTTCTTTTTCTTGATATTATTCTTATTCTTGATCTTGTCATTTTTCTTGTTCTTCCTCTCCTCCTCCTCGTTCTTCTTCTTCTCCTTCTTCCTTTTCTTCTTCATTTAAATCCTTCTTTTTCTCTATCTGTTGTGCAGGGCAAAATATTCAGCGCACCCGTGATAATGTCCTGTATAACTTAACATTTTCCATTACTGGTGTCCTTTCAATCTATCTCAGTTTCTAGTAAATCATGTAGAAAGGTCAACTGACAGTTAACCAGAAGAATTAATATTTCTGAATAAAATTAAAAGTTGATTAAAAAAAACATGATTGGATGCACTTCACATCGTCGTCTGCTCGTAGTGTCCCTGACGTGACGTCATGTCGAAATCTTACAGAGCGAACGTTGGTTGGTTTTAGACTTATTCTTCCAAATCGTTGTCCCAATGGTATTGTGCTAGGACTTCTTTATTTTAGCAGAGGAAGGGTTCATCTCTCCAAGCTGAAAACATTGCCAATATTTTTAATTCAAGTATTCTATAGTGCAATAAAATAAATCCTATACCAATATGTTGCATTTCTAAGTTTCTAAGTTTACGCTATTTCTTTCTTCAGGTACAATCAAGTGAGTGATAATGATCTGCAAAAAGTCGCGTATATTATATATAGGGCTCTGGCTTTTTGCCAAAACGTCATACATGCATTGATAATAGAGATTCTACATCGCCATTTTTTAATATAAACGGCATTTTTTCATTTTCCACAACATGAATATGATATATTTTCTTGAAGGGTTCTACTGAGTTGATCTTCAGTCAGAATAAAATAGAATAAGTTTATGCATTCAGAGTAAGCAAGTGGAAACTGGAAATCTACTTGTATGATATCAGCCAAATCGAACAGCCTAACAGCCTATTTTCTCGCATCACTTTTGAATTTCAAGCCATCATTAGGGGCTTGTCATTTTTTTTCGGGTACGAAATACCCTTAATTTGTGGTTGAAAACCTTTTTTTCTCTCTCTTTTTTTTGCTTGTCAATTTTTTTTCCTTCGAAAAATTTGCCCCCCCCCCCTTTTAGAAAATCCTTGATCCGCCCCTGCGGCTCAACTTATTTTCGTTCCTAGCACAATGGGACAGATGCAGGGTGCTTTACCGCAGCTTGAAGTGTTATGCTGAACTCGCCTGCGACCCTTCAGAAAATAACCAGCTTCGCTTTGCAAGCTCGGAAACATGAGTTTGAAATAGAGTCCGGATATTAAAGTGTGAAAACGGTTAGGTTACCAGCCGGCTTTGATCTTTACGATTCTACAGATTTCAATCTAATTCCCTATAAAGCGAGAAAGTGTCGTGTAATTCAATCACTGTTTTGAGGTTTATTACCACACGCTCGTCCAGGATAAACAATGTGGTTTGATTAGATTATATACACACTGAGTAAAACTTTACCCAACATTCGGTAGAAAGGGAACATGCATGTTTGCTGGGTATTTTTTTACCCATATTGGGCTTTTTCAACGCAACATTGCTTAAAATTTACAATATATTTTTTTACCCAACCAACATGCATGTTCCCATTTTACAAAATATTGAGTAAACCTTTGTTTAAAGTGTATACATAACTTAATCCCAAAGGAACGAGATGTCAAGTATTTCTTTAACAACAAGCTTTGCTTTTCAGAAGGTTTCTATTTCATTTCATCATGTTATATTATATTTTGCTTTACTTTGTAACCTTGTTGAAATTTTTGGAATGAATAAATTCGTTATCAATTAATCAATTTCCACGATCAAAGAGAAAAAGCAGTGATCCATAAAGAGACTCGTATACTTCCCTTTGAAATAAGAATTATATTGGTCATGCGTTGATGGTCCATTATACGCTGTATAGGTCATCAATAAAAATCTCACACTTTAAGAAACAAGGTTTACCCAATGTTGAGTAAAATGGGAAAATGCACGTTGGATGAGTAAAAAGATACAAACTATTTTGTAAATTTACGCAATGTTGCGTTGAAATTTACCCTCTAAACATGATTTGGCCCAATATGTGTTAGGGTAAAAAAATAATACATTGCACGCCAAACCAACCATTTATAAGCAAGACATCGAGGCGGTGGGTCTGTGTAGCGAGTAACTTTCGTTTTTTTTTTTTTAATTCATGACATGTGACCCTTTTTTCTGCTTGGACATTTTTGTGATGTTGACGAAAATCTGCTACAATATTGATCTTCTCTTGTCTCTGCTTCCTAGCCATTATTCATGACGATATAGAACAAAGATTTATCAGACACACACAACCCTCTAGCAAGAGGTCAAGTTACTATCTACTGCTCATCATCATTGGAATAAGCATATCGTTTAGATCATTAAATTGCAAGCGATCATCATAGTCCCGTTTCATAACAAATTTACTACTAGCCAATCAGATTAAAGGATTTCGGTAGCTTTTAACTATTATTGTAAATTTGTTATTGTAGCAATTTGTTATTATGAAACGGACCCAAGATTTATAATTTGAAATTAATGTTAATGCAATTTTTAATTAATCGAGTCCATGGGCATACTGACAATATGGCTTGTTACTTATAAAAGGAAAAAATAGGTTAGAAAAATATAAATATTTAGAGCTATACATATGATTCATTTTTTAAATTATAATCGCTACAAACGCTACAATTAATTAACTAGAAAATCATCTTGAAATCCAAAAATATAATGAACTAAAAAAATGCTAAAAGAAACTATTTAAAACTTGCAAGGACTATAGGTACCATTATAGAAACTGAAAGTTACCACCTTCAGTTATGATATTTATTTTCCTAAATTGATACCCCATTTTATTTCATCTGTCAGTATTATTATTGATTTATTGACTTTTGTGTAATATCTCAGGCATATTTGCTCTACGGCGGCCGTACGGCGAGTCAAAAACAGCCGTTTTAACATTTTTTTGTACCAGCTGCATATTAGGTGGTTTGAATAAAAATCAATGAAACGCCTGTTTTCGACTCGCCGTACGGCCGCCGTAGAGCAAATGTGACCGAGGTATACGATTCATACAGCTGCCGAAAATTGTACCTTAATCCGTTAAAGAGCCCCTCCTAAATCGCTTTCAAACATTGTCAAATTGTTAACCCAGATAAGCTTGTTCAGCTTTCGGGTATTGGCGTATTATTTTTCGCTACTTGGAATATGATCGCATACAGAAATTGGAGTAATGCAATTAAATTAAGCTTCTTCTTAAAGCGAAATGCATAAGTCATGTACAAGCGTCTGGAGATTTAGATTAGATTTGTGAATTGGAGCAAGTCAATGGAAAGCATTGCGCGCTAAATAGTATGGATATCCTCTTGTTGATTACTACCGATGAGAGGTGATCTAGATTGAAAAGCAAGCGTTCTTCATGAAACCAAGAGCCGTGTAATTAGAGAATATTATTAAAACCTATTTCCACCATTCCTAATTAAGCTAATGGGGCTGATTTAGCCTCAAGCGCTATACAGGAACTGTTTGTTATCAATATCTTTATTAACTAGTTTGTCTTCTTTCCATTTTCTTTCTTTCCCATCTCTCCCTTTCTTTCTCCTTTTTCATTGTATTTATCTTCCCTCTCTTTAACACTCATGGGGCTGGAAAAAAAAAAAAAAAAAACGGTTTCATACTCTAAAAGGAAGGTGATGTGGATATGGAAAGATTTGACAAGCCCCCCCCCCCCAAAAAAAAAAAACAGTTCAAAATAAGGTACCGTTTTTATTGGCTTTTATTGTGTACGAGCCACAAAGCACGACGAACACAACAACTTTTGTCTTACATATTATATCTAGCTGTCATCATGGAGACCTATCAGCTTTATTGCAATGTACTGAAAGACATGAAAGAATAGCAACTGCTTTAGCAATAAGTCCCACCGCAAATAGTAGCTAATATCGAATAATTGGAAAGAAGCCTTCCGACTTTAATTCTTACAATTAGAAACTACCGTATCTTTTACTAATTAAGAGGTTTTCAACACCCGCTTAATTACTAATGTCTGTATTTTGCAGGCTTCCATCAATACCTTAAAATTGTTTGGTAGGCTTACTCTTGAAAGGCGAAGATATAGACCGCCGTTGACCACCTTTAATCATTTCGTCTACCACTTCAACACGAAAAACATGTAAAGTAAAGTGAATATATGCTATATAGAGAGAGAGGGGGGGGGGAGAGATTAGATAATGCAAACAAATTGTGACAACTCTCTTGTAGATAATATACAGTGAAACAAATGAAAATGAGAATAGTAGATGCGGAGCGTCACTCAAGGACCCTCAGAGTTGTCATCCATTCTGAATCTAAGGTTGAAAAGATGCCTCCGTTTGGAATCGAACCCGTGTCCCTGGCTCTGAACACCAATGCCTTAACCACTAGACCACGGAGGCGGGCCAGCAGTTAAGCGAGACCGGGTTCAATTTACCGGCAGGCAAATTTCCAACCTTTTTATTGATTATTTGTCTTTTTGGTGCAGATGATTTAATGAACAATCAGTAGCCGCATGCCAAAGTTGGATCCCAGCTCATTCAAGCCTGAATTCACGCATTTATTCATTCATTTATTCTGATGAATGAATGTATTCAGGCAAAAAAAAAAGACAAAGAATCAATAAAAAGGTTGGAAATTTGTCTGCCGGTAAATTGAACTCGGTCTCGCCTGTCATGCATGTATAGGCCAGCATCCGTGGTCTAGTGGTTAAGGCATTAAGGCGTTCAGAGCCAAGCTCCCGGGTTCGATTTCCTGCAGAGGCATTGTTCAACCTTTGATTGTCTCAGAAAGGATGACAGCTATGAGGGACCTTGAGTGAAGTTACGCATCTATTATTCTCTCATTTTCAGTTGTTTCACTATATATACATTACTCGAATTATATTCATTACTCATTACTCAACATCTACTCAAATTATTTCTTTATCAATTGAACAATACTCTGTTGCCAGTCATCCTTCACTTTACTGTATTGAAATGTTCATTATATCAATATGTTCTTTAGTAACATTGTAATACATGTATATGCCATTTTGATTGATGTATTCTTTGTGAATATTGTACATATGAATTTTTAGCTCAAGGCCCTCAATGACAGCTGCAGTTAAATGTGTAACTGATGAGGCCACCCTGATTAAATAAAGTTGAGAATAATATATACATATATTTATATATACATGTATACACACACACACATATATATATATATGTATATATATATATTATTATCATTATTATTATCATTATTATTATTATTAAAACCACGACCACATGGGTAGCATCGCATTTACGTTAAGAGAAAGGAATTTATGAAAGTATTCTTTGGTCATGTTGGCTGAAACCCGAAAGCTACAATTTGATCTGAAACAGCACAAATGCAAATCAAGATAAAATATTTTAAAAAAGACAATTTAAGCGGTCATCTACAGAAAGGACTTAATTAATATGTCACAACTCTACAATTAAACAAGTAACACACCCTCATCAGGGATATTCATGAAGCAAATCGAACGGTTTTTTTTATAGTTTATTAATTGGTTTTCTCGAACAATCTTCTTATCGCAGAATCATAATGCTGAAACTATCTATAGGGCTATCACTTTCAACTCAATTTGTTCTGTCTAAACAAAGAGTGAGAGAGTGAGTGAAAGCGAGAGAGAGAGAGAGAGAGAGGGGGTATCGACATGATAGAAGTGAATTTTGCAATTCGACTTCCATGCAGGCGAACTATGCGACTATTTCGATGACTGACTGAATGATAACATCGATGCAATGGGATTAATTAACACATCGTATTCAGGGTCAGAAAAGCGCAACAGAATAGATAAATAAGTAAACTATATTTGAAAAAACACTATCTCTTTGTACAATAATCAATCCCATCCTGACAGTTGCATATTCGAAAGTATAATTATTGTAATAAAAAATACGTCGATTTCATTATTTTCATCCAGAGGTAATATAGCAAATGGGTTGCTATTTCAAAAGGCGACGTTTTTTTTTTACTTTCAACCATGTCAACACCTACTTTCATTTCAAATTAAGGCATTGCATTTCAGGAGGATTTTATTAAACAAAAATATTATCCTGAAATGTGTTCCTTGCTTGAGAATTGTTTTGTTACAAAAAAGGAAAAACAACACAATTCGTTTATATGTCGTATGTGATCCAAGAAATAAGTTCTAGTAAAAACGAGAGCACACCCACCGACACACGATGTCATTTCGGGCGCGTCGTGGTCTAGTGGTTCTGACTCTCGCCTTTCAAGCAGAGGGTCGTGGGTTCGAATCCTAACCATGGCGTGTTTTCCTTTAGCAAGAAATTTATCCGCACTGTGCTGCACTCGACCCAGGTGAGGTGAATGGGTACCCGGCAGGATTAATTTCCTGCATGCACTGAGTGCCGGTGATGGTAGCTCGAGCTAAAGCCGGGGTAATAATAGCAGCGCTTTGTATCCTCCGGCAAAAGGCGCTTTATAAATACAGCTATTATAATGATTATTATTATTTCGTAAAGCATACGCACTGTAACAGTAATCATGGTAATAGAGCATTATAAATTCAGGTAAAATACCAACGCTTAACAATGCTTAAGGGGGTTTACAAAAACTTAAGAGAAACTTAAGAAAGGAGTCTGTTTGTCTGTTTGTTTCTTTCTCTCTCTCGATCTTACGCTCCCCCCCCCCCTCCCTCTTCTTTTCTCTCTTACTCATCCTCCCCCTTTCTCTTTTTTTCTCTCCCTTTTCATGTATTTTCTATCTTTCTCGCTACTTCATCAATTTGGAAAAATACATATTTGAGGTGGACCTAGGATTCGCGAGTGATTGCCCCCCCCCCCCACGTTCCTTCCCCTCATGTCGCAGGTACACAAACGATAGCACCTCCTAACCGATCGATGGTAAGCCATTGGTAAGAACGTATTAGCTTTGATCGATCTCGAGTCAATTCCTTTGGCGTGACTGTGGCTTCACTCTAATATCTCACTTTCACTACAGGTACGGTCGTTTTGATTCCCGTAACACAAAACTTTGCGTTGAATAGAAAATATCAAAGAACGCTTCTGATTGGTTCAGGGTCCTTATTTTGAACAAATTGCGCATGTTACATTGATCTTGATTGGTCAGCTCATCTAGCGATTGATCGCTAACCTCTGTGTACCGGACCCTGGTCATCTTTCGGAGCCGTACTTTTCATCAGCATGGCACGGTTCCTCAGCTGTGGCCGTGCTCCAGATATCAAATCATCTTACTTCGATTTATAACACCAAGACGAGTATGGGATGGAAATAGAATATCATCCTCAGATTGAGTGAGAAAGAAGACCACTTTATCTCGTTTGCAATCCGAGTTTTTGTCTTTCAACTCAGCAAGGCTGTTCGGGGATACGAAATGTCCAAGGGCTGTTACAAAACCTTCTGAATGAGGACTGGTATCAAAGGAAGATAAGTATCTTTGATCATGTTGAGGGATTGATTGAATTTATTCTTCTTAATTTCAAACAAATTGGCAAAGTAAGCAGGAACAAAACAGAATATGAATTACAGGAATGAAAAAAGGAACCTCATTGGAAAGCTTCGCTTGTTTATGTGAGTCCACTGAAATAAATAACTGATTAAAATTTATCAAATACAAATAGAAATTAACAATGTTCAATAGAATAATTGAATAATACTAATGGCGTCAAGCTTCGTATGTTTATGCACTATTTATCTCTAGTCCTTGTGTCTCACATATTTCTTTCTCATTACTTGTGTCGCCTTCTAATCACATGATTCATATAAAGTTATAAATACATTACTCATCTAATGTCTAAGCGTAATTGAAAATATTTTCGGGTAAATTAAATTTCGCAACTACCATGGAAACCTTGGTTGTGATTGGCTGCTGAGCCATGTTACCATGGTAGTTGCCACAGTGACAAAACCACAACGTTTTAAATCCTTTATCAACCGGACCACAGAATATCCAACATAACGTATGAAAATATTCAGCCAGGCCAGTGCTTGAACTAGGTATTGATACTGAGATAATGAATTTAACTTAACTGTCTTTTTTTAACTGAAAACAGGCCTCTAATGATTATTAACATGTCATTTATCAGTCGAGATATAATGCATGGTCTATGTAACACAACCCATGTAACAGTATCCTATCAAAAAGTTACGTAGACCCCTATTCCTTTTTCTTTTTTTATAGAAACCCCCTCCCCTAAGAAAGAAATATTCTTAAATCGGGTTCATCATTCTAGACGGTCATCGGTCGCCTTTGTTAAAGATATCGGTGTTAAAGAAAAAGATACGGGATGATGAATAGGAATAATTCGATCTCACAATAAATATCATGAAAATGAGATAAAGAGACAGTTAGGTTACTATTACCACATATAACTAATACAATTGTCCTACACAGGACAATAAATATATTCATTTCAATTCAATTCAAAGGTTTCAATTTCGATAAAGTGTTGGTAAGCCATTCATCTCTTCATACCCATTAAAACCCACACTTTAAGTCTGTGAATAACCCCCGAGTGCACGTTTCCTTTCCATGCCTGTGAACAACGCTAGCTTGAAGCAAAATTGGTAAACTCTGTAGTTTTCAGAGAATTTGAAGTAACATTCGTCTTCCTAACCATCCTAATTCTCGAAGGATAGCTTAACTTTGGGCGCTTTTTCCATTACCAGTAACATTCTATTGTGACATCGAGGGCAAGGATGAAGATATGGGATGGGGAATAATGTTGCACTTCCAGTAATAAATGTATTTGGAGCAGAGTAATTCATAGCCATTCGCCCATTTCCCCTCCCGTCGAATTGAGTTAGCCTGCAGATGTAGTATCAACAATACTCCATCATTGGATAAGTTTTGACTCTCGTGGGAGCTTTTTCGTACGAAATGAATTCTACCTGTAGCATCGGAGTCCATGTCACTCATAATTACACGAACTGTCAGAACATCTACCTCTTAGATAGATTGTCAACGAATCTTCTCTTCACTACCCCCACCCCACCCCCTATTTTCGGTGGATTTCTTATGATGCATTTGCTATAGGGAATCCCTTCTCTTTGTGGCATCCTGTTCATTGACAGAGGACTTGAAGCACATTTACATGGCGGTTCTTGCTTGACTTGTAGCTCTTCTATTTATTCCCTCCAGGCATTCTGTTTGGATCAACTTTAAGGCAAGTTACTTGACCTATTATGCTGTTTGCTTTAAGCAATGACATGTATTTTAAAAGGGGAAAAAAAGATCAATCAAATGTGATTGAAGTCAAATCTTAAAAAATGACGTAGATTTATGATTGTCAAAAGTATGATTTATCGGGTATGAAAATGAAAACCGTAAATTAGAAGAGACTGTCACGATTGACGTATCATCTACGCCAACTGAGAAAATAATACCATTTGAAGTATTTCCATGTATCAATTTCACCTACATGTAATCTTGCCAGTACGGACTACATCGACAATTCTCGGGTTATAACCTATCATTGTAACAATAGTGATGAGAATGAACTTTCTCTTCCTGGAATCACTTGCAGAAGTGAAAAGTATCATATATAATTCAAGCTCGAGCAAAGTCTGTAGCCAACGATAGTTGTATAAATATGTCTGCCTTATCATTTTCGTCACTTTCCTGTGTCGTATTTTCCCATCTCAGTCAAGAGTATTACAGTCGTATCCCGACACAATCACCTGCTTTGGGGTTTTTTACGCCATCTTCCATAATGACATAATTCACATACTGTATTCATATTAATTGTTTTGTACTACGTCATTGATTTGTATATTTTATATGAAAATAACGAAATCTCATTCGGAAGAAATGAATGTTTAACTGAATTGAATTAAACTGTTTTCTTATTTTTTATCCTTTTCTCCATGATTCCAACTGTTTTAGCTGTGTTTTCGAAGATACCATATACTTTTCTCCATGCAGTGCCCACACACTAGTGATATCGCAATAGAGTCCACCTACGTTTATCTCTTCATAAGGGTATATAAAATGACCTTGAATTAAGTGGCGATCAGCATTAGCTTTTAACCTCTCACGTTCCATGAAATGCCAAGTGTGCAACCCCATTAGTAACGTAACATTTTGTGGTATAAACCTTACAAAAAGGTTTTATCCGTTATAGGGTGAAGAGAGATCTTGCATGCCTGTTAGACAAAATGTTTTGCAAAAAGCTATCTTTAAGAATCTTACTGTCAACTGTTTCATGACAGATCTGTTTTCTTCCTTTCAAAGAAAAGATTGGGAGTTTGTAAGGTTCTGCAATCATTGAAATGGGGTCGGGGGGGGGGTCGGTATGAGGGTGCATTCGTCCTGGGGCCCGTAAAACAAGCTCAGCAATGATCGTAGAACATTTTTTAACGATTGATTGCATTGACTACTTTGTACAATCAATCGTAAAAACCAAGCGTACGATCAATCGCTAACCTTTGTGTTACGTAACCCTGGAATCGAAGCTTAAATGTGAAGATGACATAATTCGAGGTTATTGAAATACTCTACACCAGTTTCATATCTACTACAGATTATGAAACTTTCCCTCTTTCTTTCTTTTAATCCTTTACCTCACATCATAGAAAATTATCCAATAGACGATGAAGGTGTTAATAAAAGTCAGACAAATATATCTTGTGCAAATCATTTTATTTCTGGAAAAGTTATACTTAGCCCAAAACATATTCCTTTATTTTTCAATCTAATTCCTTCATTAAATTATTTCATTAAACGAACACGGATTTCTGTCCTCGGTTAATAACAGTGGAGATAGCAGAAGGGAGAGACTGCAAAAATTGACAGACAAATATTACGTGAGGGAAACATCCTCAAGAAAACATGAATGCGATAATTTCTTGACTTTTCGTCAGGTTCCAAGCATCCACATTCATTTTCAACAGATCAAGTATATCCTGAAATAGAATTACTGCTAATAAAGGTGTTTGTCACCACGAAGCCAAAATTAAGAAATCGTCGGGTGAAATCTCGTGACGTTTGCAAACATGAAATGCCAATATGCAATTCATTACGGCAAATAAGTTCTTTCTCTTGACAACTCTGTTTTTTGTTATCGGTTAGCATTTGCAATCATTCGTACGTATACGAAGTTCATTATTGCCAGTTGTCAAACAGTGTATTAGCAAATAACAATTAGTTGCTGCTGTTTGGTAATGATAAGAAAGAAAGAAAGACGTAAAAAACAATAAACGTTCCATGTACATGTGTAAAAAGACATTAACTTTCTTTTCAATTCACGAGTCGATCACAATTCTAATCCTGAATACCACGAGTTACAAAGATAATAGTTAATTTTTTTTCTTCAAATAAATGGGTAGTTTTAATTGTCTGAGTTGATCTATTTTTTCACTAGAAATTATCATTATATTAAGGTCAAGATTCATGCTGTCACATTGATTTGATATATTCAGATTCATTTATCCTACCCATTACACACGGCAGTAAACTCAAGAAAACTAAACCCGTCACTGTGAGCTATTCCCTCTCCCTCTCTCTCTATCTTCAGTAATTCATTCATGCACACCGCCTATTCACAAGAACCCGAACGCGCCCACACACACACAGCCTGAAGCACACGGACTCATATTCTTACATTTCATGCACACATACCCACAAAGTTAAAAACTTAAAAATAAAAAAAAATATTTATATTAATGGAAACTGGGTCGTCTACTCTTACCACATTAAGAGAAACGTTGTTTGAGAAACTTAGACAATTTCATATCTAATGAAGATAAATCAATTATTGAAAGTAAAAAGAAATATTACCAATTTTACCAGACTGGTGCCTTTCATTTTCAATTCGGCCCTCACTGGAAATGAACAAAAATTTGTATTTACCTTTTTACTTAATACACTTTTTTAATATACTAACCGCTTCACTAAATTTCACTACATGAAAGAAAGTGTGAGTATCACAATCCATATTTTCTTTTCTAGGGTTTCATTTCCAACATAAACTGTTTCATGCTTTTAACTCAGGAATTGCCTCCAAGCCACCCCTTTTATAATACCGCTAATGTACTTCATCGTGGGCATCTCACGGATATTTCTAGTTCAAGAATTATAACTGACAGGGTCGAGGCCTTGTTTGCTTCATTTAATCAGATTGGATACATGTAACACAGTCATGCAGGTTCACGAAAGTAGGAAAAATGGTTCCTAATGCTTGCTGATAGTTGCTCTGGACCTGGTTATAAATGTTCCTTTAAATCATATTATTGATTCTACATATCTAAAAGTTTTTTTCCTATTTTATAAAAGATGTCATGCCTGTTTAATTTATTTTGCAACTACGATGTAAACATGATGAACATTTTTTATATATATTTAAAAGTTACGCAATTATTAAGACAAAAATGGCATGCATCTGAGCATACCTTTATAAAAGAGCAAATAGACTCCAAATATATCTTCAGACTGATAAGAAACATTCAACCGTTTCATTTATTAAAAAACAATAATAAAAAATGATTCGATCCTGGAATGTGTATACTTAATTACAAAAAGTGGATTTGTTTATCACGCAACGAAATTAATCGTGTTTTTACAAGAGGGCATTCATATAAATGAATTTCATTTAAAATCGTATATTTTAACATACTTTAATTTATCACACAGCACTTTCTATTTCGCAAGTTCATATAAATGAAGATGTTTATCTGAAAAAACAATGAAAACGGGTATAGACTTTCGCCCATGAACCACGGATGAACATAAAACTGTTGAAATAATTATTGAACTGCAAACCTCTCATATAGGAATCATTAGGATCTTTAATTATTTTTTTTTGTTCTTTTACTACATAATATGATTCATTGATTCAAATTATGTGAAACAAAACATTGAAGTAAAATGAATAATTAAATACGACACAAAACTAACGGTTCATATATGCAAAACAAATTCGTCTAACATACAAATGCAATAAGTTCTAAAAAAGGTTTTACTTACCAGAATGTTGCACCATCTATTCCCTGATTCGGAGTAGCATCAGATGCTTATTCATTGAAATTCAGAAAAGGATTCCATTGGTGTATTGTGCATCCGATACGAGAACTACAATTTTTGTAACTGGTACAGTTGTCTTGAGGAAAATGATCTCGAATGAAGCCACAACTTCAGTGTGAAAAGTGAGAAATGGATGTGAGGACGTATACTGCGTCCGATTAAGTAGGTGACGATTGGACTTTCGAAACGCTTGCGTTAACAGGTACAACCAAAGATCGCCGCTCGTTGGAATATTGCTGATATACGGCGTACACACGGAAAGCACGCACGCACAATATTGACTGTTGATTCAGTGACCACGTTGGGCAATTGATGGCCGTGATTGGCTTAAAGCGCACGTACCACGTGCCCGACACAATGGTGGCATGCGCAATGCATATACTTGGCCTTATTGGTATGGATGGCCCATCAAACCTCGACTGTTGCCCTCAAATCGAAGTAAATTATTGAGCGAATGTCACCCTGATTTGCTGTGAATACTCGAGTCATGATAGATGATTGACGTATTGATCGAGACTTCATCATCAAGTTCACGCTACTGTTAGTTCAGACAATACCGGTTGTGATCACCAAACATTTTCTATTTTTTAAAAACATTGCTAGATCCAGGAAAACTTGAACTTTTCCATGGTTGAAGTTTTTATTTCAATTCAAACTTTTTTTATTTACTCAATAACGGTCGCTTTACGTTCTATAGATCAATTGCAGTAGATGAAACCCTATGACACGATGTTCTCTATAGCAAGTGCATTTTCTTATTGTTATTGAGGGGGATAATTTGTCAGGCTAGTGAACACCCCCGACAACCACATACAAAATGGCGCAACAAAAAATCACAACCCCCAAGAAAAAAAAACCGTGTTAAGTACCCCATAAGCATTCATTATCCTTTTTCATGAAGTTAAGGAAAAAAATAATAAAGGAACTCCATCTGACAGGCCTCGATGTAGAGTGCAAGTTTTTTTTTCCTTGTTCATTCATTCTTGGGGTAATCTATTATTCGTAACCCTAGACTCTTTTCTTGATGTCCTCATTAACTTGCGTACAGATGTATGGAGGGGCATGGTCCTCAAAAATTTCACAGGCAAGAGAGCCAAAAATGTGAAAAGAAAAAAAAAACATGAACAACTATATCATTTTCTGAATATCATGTCTAATCTATCAAAAACTAAGTTGGGTTTTTGGGTGAAATGTCAGTTCTTTATTCACTTGCTACACTCGCTCGCATTTTGGGGGGAACTTTTGCTCCATCACCCATGTCCGGCCCCTTCAACATTTTGGACTAATTACGCCACTCTCTTATCTCGATAAAGTGTACATGGACTCTAATTAGTGAAAGAGTTTTATTGAAATAGAACGTAAATATAAAACTTTTCTATATTTCTAACCAATCAAACAGACACATTGTTTTCCTATTTATCATCAGAATTGCTCTTTTAATTATTTGAGTAACAGAACACAGGTTCCAATTTTCCGCACGGGAATACTCATAAGAAAAGAAGGTTTAGACGTGGTTCTGAATTTCAAGAAGTGTATTATTCAAGTTGGAATCGTATCGGCTGCCTTCCATACCTCGAATTACCCAAGGGTCCACTATAGCACTCGCAGAAATCCTTAAGAGCTTGACTTACTATCTTTATTCCAAATAATTGATTATTCATTAACATTCAATTCATTCCGTGCATTCCGATTTGAATTAACGCCAATTATTCGTCAGAAAAAAATTGCTTATTTTCGTGCTGTAATAGCATCGGGTCCCTCGCGGATTATACTTTGAAAATGATGCAGACGCACTAAATGCCATTTCTTTGTCTTACCATTTCCTCCTACTAAAACCCCATTTCCTATGGCTTTGGAAACAGCAAACGTTTCAAAGCCAAAGGAAATTAAATTTCTTTTCGTTTTCAAAGCTATTGGAAATGAATGCGTTTTTTAAGAAAATGAAAAGAAAGTGTTGATATCGTTGACCGTTCAACAAAGCAATGTGGACCGACTCACCCTTCAAATTAATTTATTGAAAAGTCATTTACTCGATCGCCTTCTGCCTTCAGTTAGGTCAAGGTTTTAAGCTCGGATATTGATGTTTCGCCGTAATTCTGCAAACTTTTTTTTTTTAATAATGGTCAATAAGTTACCTGGTTTACTTTTCGGCAACCGAAAGAATGAAACATGACATAACCGTTTTGTATACGGAGTTCTCGTGGAGTTGTTAGTAATTATTATTATCTATATTATCGTGATATTTCCATGATATCGAGACGAATTTTATGAAAAAGTGTCTAATGCAATGGATAACTCTTCAAAATTCTATCACAATGAGCACATAATTGCAACTGAAACTGTTTGGCTGAGTATTTGGGTGTCGTTTAAGAGCTGTACCTCTATGTAAAGCGCTTGTGAGCTTTAAGGTCAAGTCCACCCCACAAAAAATGTTGATTTGAATAAATAGACAAAAACCAAACGAGCAAAATACTGAAAATTTTCATCAAAATCGGATGTAAAATAAGAAAGTTATGACAATTGAGTGGATGACGTCATCAGTCTCCTCATTAGCACACCCAACAGGATGTGCATATAACTGTTTTGTGAAATTAAGCAAAACTTTAAAATGTCATAACTTTCTTATTTTGCATCCGATTTTGATGAAATTTTCAGTGTTATGCTTGTTTTGATTTTTCTCTTTTTCATTCAAATCAACTTTTTGTTGGGGTGGACTTTTCCTTTAAGGAAGACTGACCGCAAGGCCCTGGATACGTTTTTTTTGTGAGGTGCTGAAGTAAATTTGAAAAGCAAAATAAGAAAAAGTTGTCAAATTGGTCCCGACAAAATTTGAAAAGCAAAGAAAAAAAAGGGGGTTTGCACTACAAAATAGAAATCAATTAATTGGTTCCGATAAATTTGAAAAGCGCAAAGAAAAAATGTTTCACTACGAAATTAAAGTTTTTTTTTTGTTACATTTGTATATTGTTACACATCCGATACCTTGGGGTACTGCCTATGGTGATTAATACAAGCAGCCCCAAAAGTAATTCTAGGGGTGCTTCATTTTACTTAACAGTGATTACATTAGGTATGTAGTATATTTTGTGTCATAAATTGCCTTTCCCGTTGTTGCTACACTACCCTGAAGATATAATTCCCACTTCGCAACAAGAAAAAAAAAATCATATTTATTTGATAATTCCGATATTGTGTAAGATGTGGATCCCTTGAAGCATTACAATGTGTATAAATGACATTAATGTTTACAACAGCTATCATGTGCGTAATTAATTAACATTAACATATTTCTCGGTTAAATTTGAACTATTATTTTTTACTTTCATCGTATGCATATTCCCATATTATATGCCTCTCTCTCTATTAGGACAGTACCGGATATCACAGTTTTCCCGTGTGGCGGGATGTGTGTATTGGTGATTCTTTTTACATTTTACCCGTCAATCGGGGACGTCCTATAACCAGGGACGCCCCCGATCCTGGTAACCATGTCAATCGCATCATTACCTCATTTCAAACATTTATAGTAAACTCGTGATATCTAAAAAGTCCCGTTCGGCCTATTAAGCTCAGGTTGTGTATGTAGGGTGACAGGAAGCCTCACTGTTTAGCCCGGTTAATGGATTGAATTAAAAATAGAATATATGAGCCCGCAGACACACGCCCCCACTTTGGCGATTAATGATAAGTGAGTCCCCGATGGTCAAAATACAAGGCTGTGTGTGTGTGTGCGTTTATAACTGAGTGCGAGTTGTCCACATAATAATGTGTTATATACAGTATATACACTTATAAAAAAACATCCGCTTACATACATGAACACACAGTATGTGTGTATGGGTACCCTCATCAAATCAAATTTCCATTAATGTTCATTAAAATTATGGTATGCACATTCTAATGAGGTTGTAATTTATTGGAATAGTGGCATGCAAATTAAGTGGAATTTGCTAAAACCTATAATCGACTTTTATTTGAGCATGGTCAATTTAACTTTTCATAAAACTATGAGGTGGTTCCCCCCCCCCTTTGAATGATGCCCGAATTCAGCAAACGATGTCGTTCGAGGGTGATTATTGATATGGACGATAAAGGAATCCCGATGAAGATGATAGGTCTGCTACTGAAAGTCAACATAAAACAGTAAATTTGCTTACCCGCGGCGCAGATGAAGATCGACTTAGTACAGAACATCTGGCCTCTTCAGAGCCAATCGATCTAAAATCTAAAAACGGTATCCCAAAGAGCCAGAGAGAAAAGATCGTTCTAAGTGCCCATGAATACGATGGATGCATTCACTCCTCTGGTCAATGATGTAAATATATACATAAACAGTATTGACCTCATAGGGCCGTCACATGCAAATACACGTTAGTCATGTTAGTGGCTTCATGGAATATCGGCTCCTGTTTCTGAACAAAGATCCAAAACGTCAACGCTTGTCGGGCCGGATGGCACCAGTGGCGGATCCGGGGCCGGGGGGGGGGGGGGAGTGGGAGGGTTACATGCGGCCCGTGCCGTATGCACAAGAACGACAAAACGTCTGAATTTCAGATAACCTTAACCCATTGATATGGACCTGCATTATGTTTCCATTCATACATTAAATGTGGATAAATTATTAGTAACAGACCTTCCTGAGACCTATCTGGAACAGTCCCAATTTACTCCTGCACAAAAAAAGTATAAGAGCATCATTGATTTTAGATGGTTTTGTGTGTGTGTGTGTGTGTGTGAGGGCATGCGCGTATTCACAAAGCATTTCATGTCTGGGGACAGTAGTGACTCTATTATGCTTCTGCTTGGGCCCATACATTTCTTTGTCATACTTGATGCTGGATACGCTATTGTGTCTGTGTGTGGGGGGGGGGGTTGAGGGAGGGCATGTGATGTCGAGAGAAATTCCCTGATATCACTGGACATAAATATGAGGGGTACGACCTTTACAAAGTCGTGAATAAAAAAAAATACAGATGCAGCCAAAATATCGCCGTATACAGGTATAGCTTGGAAATGCATTTTAAAGAATATGCGACATCTGGCTTACACAATACCTTCCCTAAGGGCAGCCTTCGAACCACCACGAGTTGAAAATAGAAACATAAATGTAGATCCATTTATCAAGTAAATGCGATCATTTCCTTGGTTTCCAAGAGGGAACAATCCTTTGAAAGCAAGAAGGATCACTGTAAGGTACCTTTATACAAAACGCGATGTCACAGGGTGGTTGGTTCCATGACATTTGCTCCGGCGACAATTCCACGCAATACTGGAATGACTAACTTCAACCCTAGATTTATAACTGTACCCTATTCTAAACTTTACCCTTAACCTAACGTAAAACCCTATTGCAACCCTAGCCCTATATACCCTGGACGAAATAAAGCCCCTAGCAATTGCCGCCGGAGCCAATGTCGTGTCACCATCACGGGGAACCAAGCAGTCGCCCAGGATCTAATGACACCATTGGCGGAATCTTGCGTACAAATGACCACGTGTGGACAAAACGACCTAAGGACTAATGTCCTTATGTATGTATAAATAACAAAATATGTGCATTTTAACATTTGAAACACGTTCTACATGATACACTCTCTAAATCGACACTTGTTTGTACCTCGAAATGAGGGATTTATTCATAATTCATATGTCATAAACATCACAATACATTTAAGATTTTTTCCAGAATCTCTTATCTGGCATTTTCAATTCTTGTTTGTAATTATTCTATTTTCCATTTATCTTACAAAAGGTATCTTAAATTTGAATCTCTTCTATCTAAACCATATCTTTTTCTATTATCATGATTAAGCAACAATTTATATATACAAGGCGATTTTATATATATAAAAGGCGATCGTCATTGTTATATCCATGTTTGTATTTGTAAGAGATAGACAGTCAGCAGACTCCGGGCAGGTTTTCGTGCATGGTGCACGTACGTAATTTCTTGATCAGTGCTACTGGATCTGATGAGATTGGGCCGCGGTGCGATTTTCTAAATCAAAGTCTTTGCGAGCGATGTATTTTTATGGAGAGTGAGTAAGTGAGTGAGAGAGGGAGAGAGTGAAAGAGAGAGGGGGGCGGGGAGCGAGAATGTTGCTGTGTTGTGTGCATGTGGAAGGTATGTTTGTGGATCGCAACGCGGCCCTGCATCAGCTATACTAGTCCATAATCTGTTTCAAAGAGGTTGTGCACACCAAAGAAAGGGAAGTGTATTTCTTTAGGGCTTAAATCCAATACGAAATTCATCCTTGAATGAGAGATTTTTAAAATCTTTGTTCTGCAGTCATTCATTTTATTTTCTTGTTACCTTGATTTTGTACTTTAATTATGCAATAATTCTTGTAAATATTGTGATTTTCTAAATTTTTTAATAAAAACAGAATTATAAAAAAAAAAGAGAAGAGCGAGTGCATTTACTGGAATTGAAACGAAATGAAATCGCTATTCTGGAACTCAAAACAAAACTCTCTGACTCTAGAATTGAGAATGAGGAAACATTACCTGATACAAAACCTAAAGTGCCTAAATTGCCCATATTCAATGAGGAAAATGATGATCTTGATAGTTATATCCTCCGGTTCGAGAAGTATGCTCTGCTCTCTGACAAGGCCTTGCAGGTATATGCTAGGTAGCCTGCAAGGAATTCCCAAGATCATTATTGAAAGAAGCCCTCTTTACTCGTTTTAACTTGACAGAGGAAGGCTTCCGCAAGAAATTTCGCAATGCTAGACCAGAAAAAGATGAAAACTCTCATGAATTTATTCTCAGATGAGAGAATTTACTTGATAAATGGGTAAAATTTGCTAGCATTGGTACCAACTTCTAAAAATTGAAAAATATAATGATACGTGAGCAATATTTCGTCGACGATCATCCGAACCGCCGCACAGTGGGCCGGGGCGAAACAAAAGTGCGCCAAAAGTCATTTTGGGCAATTTTAGATTTTTATTTTTTGTTATGCCCAATTGAAAGACAACACTTTGAAGAATACTTCAGCAAAATATTTCATTCCGAAATTTGCATAAAGGTTGTTAATTTCCAACCTCAAATCGTAAAATGTGACATTTTGCGACATGTCGCGTATATGACAACCTAGTTGAAAAACAGGCAATTTCCCAGGAGGTTTTTCATGTAGGAATCTGAAATGGCTCCAACATAATCCTGATATATTTTTTTTTGTGTGTGAAAGGGTTCAAAGTAGATAAAAGACACCTTTCAGGAGGTTTATAGTATGATTATTCCTCGAAATAGGCTGAAAATCCATGTTTTTTGCATTTACATTAGAAACGTTTGGATTTCCGTCTAATTTCTATCATCATCATTTTTTCTGATGTCTAAGCTTTAAGACAATACCAAATTTAGCTGCCCGTTTTTGCCCGTTGCCATTTGAGAGCCGATTTTACTTGACACAACACCCCCAAAACCTGTTCAAAAACGGTCATTTTATACCGCGCAGTCATCGTAGCGCACCGTATGGGTGTACATTGCCGTTCGCTTTTGCACGGCGAGGACGATTCCCCTTCCATTCCATGAAAATGACATGAATTCCGGGCAAAATGTAAACAAAATAAAGGTTGCTAACGCAAATAAGGG
The DNA here is from genome assembly GCF_037042905.1 of Lytechinus pictus. NCBI lineage: Eukaryota > Metazoa > Echinodermata > Echinoidea > Temnopleuroida > Toxopneustidae > Lytechinus > Lytechinus pictus. The sequence goes on along the minus strand of NC_087257.1, from coordinate 7,487,553 downwards.
CTATACCCACAACTCTTCCAGAGTTAAAACTTACTTGTAGAATAATTTCAGCCAAAAACCCTCCTCATAGTGATACATTCTTGGTGCTATATACACTGCATTTTACACAAGTCAACACAGCTTCATAAAGCACGGTTAATATTTTTCAGATTTTATTTTTTCTTTTTATAAATCTAATTAATGATCATTTTGATGCCATAAAATTATTTTCAGGATCTCATACACACTTTTTAGGCATGTGAGAAGCCTAAACCAACATTCACTCTGGTCAATCTTAAAGTAGCACATAACACAAATTTATATACTACACATTGTCTAGCGTAATTTGTCTTCACAGATAGGTTTTAAGTAGCCAATCAAAATTTGGTATCAAGGTGACGTCAAATCGGCTTTAGATTATGTTCAGTCGATTCTACGCCCAAAATTACCCGTTATCAACATATTAAAGTAAAAATCTAACACGGAATATAATTTTGGCGCACTTTCAACTCATTCTGGCCCACTGTGCGCCGTATCAGTCAATTTTGGTCCAAAAATCGATTTTGAGATTTTTGCAGAAATTGACAGTACAAGTCCTACTCTATTCGTAACCAAATTTCTAGGTAGTTATTTATTTTATTTTTTGAGATATGAGAGGATTTTCACGGCGGTGTTATGCAAACTTTTAATAAAATGCGCAAATCCCATTGGAAACGTGTACTGTAACAGAGCGATACGACGTTTTGACTGACCGCGATGTCAATGCGTCGTATCGGCACTGGGCACTGCATTGACTTTGCACGTGAAAAGCGATACGAAGTTTTGACTGATCGCGCGCATTGAAATCGCGGTCAGTCAAAACGTCGTATCGCTTTTTCTCTACGGCCTTTTTGTACATGGAAAATCTAAGCCACTCAAACCGAAATTACAAGCATGTAGCTCTTTTGCGATATTTTCTCGGATCCTTGTTTTTTCAAAAAAAATACCAATACCAATGTCAAGCAATTGTCTTGCTCTTTCCAACCTTTTTTTTTTCTAGCAATGAATATGTTGTAAGGCCGGGGAACTAAGTGTGAAAATTATAGTTAACTTTGAAGTCGAGTTTCTCTAAAACGGGTTTGCACCGTCGTATATGCGATAAGACAGTTCGGATGACCGCCGACGATTTAATCAAATGTTGTTCAGATCTGTTGATTTTTTTAAAGGAACGCAGCGTGACAACACTTGAAGAGCTTGGGCAGCTGGCTGAGCATTATGTTGAAGCGATGAGATCAACATTCTCCCAATTCTGCCAACCTGATAGGAAGCTCAGCCTGGCGACTCCTAATCGTCCTTCGACAAACAATAACCTGACACATCCTGAACAGGATGTTGTCGCTTTTTGTGCTTTTCCTGAAAAGGTAAAAAAAAAAGGTTGCTGTTTTGATTTAGACTGAGTAACACTGAGATGCGGTCACCAACTTCCTATATTGTCTGCAGCATGTGGGGAGAGGAACTCCGAGGACATGCCAGTAGTTACGGGTTTTGTTGGTAAACAGCCAGTTAAAGTCCTCAGAGATAGTGGATGTAGCGGAGTTATCCGAAAGGGCCTTGTCCATGCGAGGACCAACTGACCGGTGAGATCAGGGTTCGTGTGTTGATTGACCGCACAGTCAGAAAGATCCCAGTAGCACGTGTTCACGTTGATACCCCCATTTTATAGGGGCGATGTTCCTGCTCTATGTGTAAAAAAAACAGATTTATGATCTTGTTTAAGGGAACATAAGAGGCGTCCCCGCCCAACAGACCCAGACCCAGAGTGGAAGCCTGACTACTCAACATCTGAAATAGAGCAACCAAGCACCCGTCGGCTGATTCACTCGACCAGGCTCAAGCTGTACAGACCAGAGCCCAGAAAGCAGGGACTGACAGACCAATTTAACCTCTGAAAGTACCTCCTCCTATTACCGATGTGGTGAATGTACAGTCCCTACAAAGCGAGCAACAGTCTGACTCCTCCCTAAGTCGTTGCTTCCAGCTAGCACAAGACAGTGATCCTAAGGTTAGTAAAGTGAGATCTGTATCACGGTTTCTTGTGGAAAAGGTGATGCTGTACATGGATTACAAAGACCCCAGTACTGATCTAACTGATATGCAGATAGTCCTTCCATCAACATCACTTCGCAGGCAAGTGATTAAGATAGCACGTGAATCACTCCTTGGTAGTCATCAAGGAATCAAGGAGACCTCTGACCGAATATTGAGAAATTTCTACGGGCCGGGTATTATTGGGGATATATCTCGCTTCGTCCAATCATGTGACATTTGCCAAAGAACCTATCCAAAAGGAAGAGTGCAGAAAGTTAAATTGGGTGCCATGCCCATTATCGTCACGCCATTCAAACGTGTAGCTGTAGACATTGTGGGTCCTACAGAACCACGGACATCTTGAGGCAACAAGCACATACTAACCCTAGTAGATTTTGCCACCCGGTACCCTAACGCAGTTGCTATGGAAAATAGTGAAGCAGTAACCATTGTTGATGCTCTTGTAGATATTTTTTCTCGTATTGGTGTGCCACAGGAAATTTTGAGTGACAAAGGATCACGGGTTGGTGGAAAGATTCAACGGAACATTGAAGATGATGTTCCGCTGAATGTGTGCAGAGAAACCAAGTGACTGGGATCGATACCTTGGAGCACTGCTTTTCACCTATCGTGAGGCCCCGCAGGCAAGCTTAGGTTTCTCGCCGTTTGAGTTGATCTATAGCAGACTTGTCCGTGTACCTCTCACCCTCCTAAAGGAGCTGTGGATAGGTGAATTCCAGCACGAAGAGACGGGCAGTACCTACGAATACGTCTATGACTTGTATGTGTTAATCACAAATCATTGTCTATGCAATTACTATGGTAAACGTCGCTTATACTATTTCAGGTGACTCCTCTTCAAAGAGGGATTTGGGGGATTTGACCTTACCAGCTTGCACTCATGTGCGTGACCCGGATCACGAGCTTGGGTGGTGCATTCAACGTTCTATGAGAAGATTATCGTACCTGTGTGAATCGGGAATTGCTGGACTAGCTCTGTGTGACTGGGGTTTGTTTGCCCATCGTCTGTTTTCTTCACGCACCCAGCTAATGGTTCGTTCAATCTGATATTCTAAACTGGAATACATCTGCATAACTATAACGTGATAAAGTAGGACTGTTGGGCCTACAAGACTTTGCTACCACTTATGAACAGTATTATGATATTTTTGTTATTTTATTCATACTCATACTTTATACCTGTACTCAAAGATTGTCGATTCATATATTTGCATAACTGAATTCAGTTGGTTGGGATGTTCCATATAATGTTCAATAGATTGCATGTAATCCTACATTTGACTTCAGTGTATGAAATGTTTGGAAAATACTTGATTACTTGATACAATTTTCGCTACGTGAGTTTAGTCTTGTAAATGTGAGTGACAATTATTTTCATGAGGCATTAAACTTGAGTTAAAAAGTATATGAAATCAGTTGTTTAGGTGGAAATTTGTGGAGTCCAAGTTTGTTCCTGACACAGGGCAAGTCCACTCCAGAAAAAAATGTTGATTTGAATCAATTGATAACAATCAAACAAGCATAATTCTGGAAATTTCATCAAAATCGGATTTAAAATGAGAAAGTCTCAGTGATATGCAAATCACTACTATTTCTTTATTTTTTTATTGTTTAAATTATAGTACATTTCAATTTTTCACGGATTTGACGATAATGACCAACCTGACTGAACTGCAAAATGTTATAACAATGGTCATTACACATGTTTAGGCGGGAATAAATCTTTCTTACACATGACCATGAGGAGAAAATCAAAATATTTCATATTTCAAAAAAAAAAAATAGTTAGTGGGTGACGTCATCAGTCCCCTCATTTACATACCGACCAGGATGTGCATATAACTGTTTTGTGAAACTTTTCAATTATTTTGCGAAACTTTAAAATGTAATAACCTTTTTATTGTACATACCATTTTACATATCATTTTGATTAACATTATAGTGTTATGCTATAGTTGGATTTTTCTCCTTCTATTCAAATCAACTCTTTGTTGGGGTGCACACGTCCTTTAAATCTAAGTAATTTAAAAGTGTGGATCATAATGTCACATATTCCATTATGTGAACACAATTCTAATACAATGAAATACAGCCGGCGTAACATACATGTACTGTGAAACACTGTGTTCGCTCCATCAAGGAAAAGCAAACTATAGATGACATTATTTTTTAATCATCAGTGTTGCAATATGTGATTTTCATCCCCTATTTGGAAAATCTAAGGATTTTTAGAATCCTTTGGGGGTGAAAAAAATTATTGGGGATTTAAATAAATGGGGATTGTTTTTTGGGGGGCATATTTTAGGGGATTTTTGAAGATTTTGGTGAAAAGCAGCAAAAATCGCCCTTTTCCAGTAACCTATGAATGCGATCTACTGAAGAGAGTATCAGCGCATGTCCTACGCACTGATCTGAATATTAATATTCAGATCAGTGGTCCTACGCAATCCCAATAATAGTACACTGAAGTCATTAAAATACAATGACAGTATTGCCAATCTAAAGTATCCCAACCGAAGTAGTGGGATGCATTGCATCGTATAAACGTGTAAAATGAACAAAACAAATAAACCTACCGCGGTGTGAACAGGCGAGCATACACATTCACGTGTAAATTTTGAGCAATGAAATATTTTTTTCCCGAAATTATTGTTATTTTAAAAAAATTGGGAAGTGGATCAAATTTGGGATCTTCCAAGTGCCTTTGGGGGATTTTGTTCGGCTCAGTCCTATCAACACTGGTTATCACGAGAACCTTTCTTAAATGTCCATTTTATTTTGTAGGTCATCGTGAACAACATTTTCTGAAGACTCTCGGTTCCCTTTTCTCATCATAATGAATGTAGCTGTTGATCGCAACGAACGCTTGCTGGAATCGTTCAAAATCAACGCATGCGGATCGACATCGGATGAGAAATCTTAGTTGACTTCGTTGCCAGGAGACTTTCTTTGTCTATACAACCCGTAACATATTTCTGCATTTTGATGAATACCCGGCGTCCAGCTTCGGAATAAAAAAACATCATATTTTACGAATAAAATAATTTGAATTTCCAGGTTATCCTAAGAAAATATCCATTGTTCTTTATTCAACGAAACAAAAATAGTCAATACGAAATTGCCACAGAGGTTTATCTTTCATACAATACATCAGTATATTAAAGTATGGTTCCGTATGTGTACAAGAAAACGAGCAGTAATTTCCAACCACAAAACCAAATCTCTTCAAAATGTTCTGTGTATATATTGCTCCATGCTGAAGCATAAACTGAAATTCCCTGATTTGTTTTTTCATGTTATGTAAAAAAAAATACAAATACAAATTTCTTCATCGGTGATATTAAAATCACTGTGACCATCCTTGAGTTATAATCTATTCAATTCTTGTAGATTGTTGAGATACACATTGTTTTTTATATGATTACCTTAAAAGTTGTTTCCTGTCTTCTAATATTCATACTTATCCCAAAGTCTACAAAATCATTTTTAACTTTATTGAACCAGTATGTTTCCACTTGTTGGTATAGCATGAACGATGTCAGGATGCCTGCCGCCGGCGGGTCGTTTTTTCACGTCGATTTCCAAACTTTTAGTCGCGGATCCGTTTGGCAGAGATATACTGCCGCAGTCGACACTTGCACAAGCCTCGATCCTGCCAGTACCACCACCATGCAACCTCCAGACGGCTACACTCTTTATTGTCAGCTCCAACAGCTCACCCGACCATATGCATCTAGCTTGTGTAATTAAGCTCTCTCGACCATATGCATCTGATTCCTGTAGTTAAGCTCTTACGACCATAGGTATGGGTTCCTCTGTAGTCAAGCTCCCAATACCATACCCATGGACTCTGCTCTACATGTAATGTCATCCGCCGTCTGCTCAAGATGTCCGTCTGTCTGCTTCAGACCAGTTAACACGTCTGTTCAGTACAGCGACCACGTCTGCTCCGTACTGCAACCACGTCTGATTTTTTACTGCAACCATGCACGTCTGATTCCGTACTGCAACCAGATCTGTTCAGTACAGCGACCACGTCTGATACCGTACTGCAACAACATCTGTTCAGCACTGCAACCACGTCTGTTCAGTACCACGACCACGTCTGAGTCCGTACTGCAACCACTGACATCTGTTCAGTACCGGAAACTACGCCTGGTTCTTCGACCATACCCTTACAAAAAATTCCTGCAGTACTTTAGTGGTACTCTGTTGTACCTGTGTGATACTTCTGTCATACACGACGGTACCGCAGAATTACCACAGGACTTCTGTGGTATCACTCTGTGATAGTTCTGTCATACTTCTGTGGTACATGAAAATATGAAAATTTCCTGCAATACCTTAATGGTACTCTGTCGTACCTGTGTGATACTTCTGTTGTACAAAACTGTATACAGAATTACGACAGGACTTCTGCGGTATCACTCTGTGATAGTTCTGTCATACTTCTGTGGTACATGAAAATATGAAAATTTCATGCAATACCTTAATGGTACTCTGTCGTACCTGTGTGATACTTCTGTTGTACATAACTGTATACAATATCACTCTGTGATAGTTATGTCGTACTTCTGTTGTACATGAAAATTCTAAAATATCCTGCAGTACTTCTATGACAACCCTGCGATACTTCTGTTGTATATGAACATTTTTTAAATTTCCTGCAGTACTCCTATTACTACGCACTTCTATGGAAACCCTGTGATACTTCTGTGGTACATGAACATTTTGAAATTTCCTGCAGTACTCGATCCTATTAAAGGCACTTCTATGGAAACCCTGTGATACTTCTGTGGTAAATGAAAATTTTGAAATTTCCTGCAGGACTCAATATAGGCACTTCTAAAATTCTATGGCAACCCCAGTGCTATACTTTCAAAATTTCCTTCGGTACTTCTCATGCAGCCACCCCAGAAATATGACTGAAACTGTATCACAGACGTTATGGTGTATTTTCTGTGGTACATGAAAAATTTAGTTTCCTTCAGTACTTGCATGGAAGCCCTGTTTGTACCACAGACTAAAATTTTTTTATTTCCAGTGAGGGATTTATCTTTTTTCTTCAGTTTCGGGAGAGGTCAGTAGCGTATTGAGTCTTAAATTTTTAGAAGGCCATATGGCTTAAAAGGGCACCATTCATTTTAAAAAGTAAAATTTTTTATATGAAAATTTAATTTTGTGATAGCTAGATTGTGACATATAGGCCCTATTTGAAAATTATATTTCACCCTGTCCCATCGTGTAGGTCTATATCAGCGAGGGGGGGTTATGCCTACTGAGACTCAGAGGTTTTAAGTTTGATAGCTTCTATTTCTACGAGAAAGGGTACTATACGTACTAGATCAAAACTAGGAGCAAAGCGCGAACTGAAAAATGTGAAAAATTATTGACCCCAAAATGGGCAACTTATATTTTGAGGACTCTTGTTCGTTTTCAGGGTTATTTCTTTTTCATGCGCTCTTTTAAATTTCAATTATCATTTGTTTTGTTTGTTCGCCACTTATTTTTACATAAAAAACAGGATGAATAATACAAAAATTGACTACATTTAAAAGGGTACGTGTTGAAATATACAGGACACACCTAACACCCTTAGAGCTTAATGGTTGTGAGGAAGCCGGGTTGAATTTCAAAGAGATATTGTAATGAATAAAAACATAAGCATGAACGTATTATTCTACTTCATCCATCTCTTTCTAACAATACAAGAAAATAATTGAAGGGGAGGTCAAGGCTAGAGATAATCAATAAATAAAGTAAAATTCACAGAGCAAAATGCTTAAAATTTATTCAAAATCGGATGACAAATAACGAAGTTAAGTTGAATTTTAAGGATTTGCAATATTCCCATGAAACAGTTTTATTTAGGCATGTCTCATGAATATTCAATAGGTGGGCTGATGATGTCATATCTCATGTTCTTTTGTACATTATATGAAATTAGGTTTATTCAACATATTTCTACCAAGAACTTAAACAATTGGAATGACAACTGATTAACCGCATTAGTTATTTAATGCAGCAACTTCATTACAATGGAGACACATTATTTACACATGTATTGAAAAAATTAGATAATCATAATTTCATATCTAACATTAAAAAAGGAAAATGGGAATGTCACATCATCAGCCCACCAAATGAATATTCATGACGATGTGCACACTATCTGTTTTCACAAACATAAGAAAGTTCAGCGTTGAATGTTGATTAAAAAATAAATCTCAGTTAAAATGCTATCTAAGATTTTGTTTTAAATGTTTGATAACCAAGTTTTAATGCGATACTGGCCCCTTGAAGTTTTTATTGCGAGAAAATACATTTTTCCAAGTTTCCCATCTATTTTTTTTATTTATTTTTTTTTTGTAAAAAGGACCTATTTTCTTACAAATATATTTTTACAAATAAAATTACTTCAATATTTGTTCTCCTATTCACAATATTTTTTTCTATTTTACAGGTGGAATAGGATAAACTAAAAATAGGATATTTAATTTCCATTTTAAGGCCTATTTTTTTTTTTGCTTTATATCCCCGGTTTATATCTTTGCAACCTTGCAATATGTTAGCCAGGCTGGTTTATATCTATTTCTTTTTAAATCAAATAAATTTGTATATTTTCAATCTATTTTTATGATGCGAGGCTATACATAGTTTGTAAATATGTTTTTTAATTGCAAGAACAATCTTGTATCTCTGTTCACATATGATGGCAGTTTATTTTGCTTCTTTTTTCTAATTTGTATGAAGTTTGTATCTATATATTTTCAAACTATTTTCCATCCTTAAAGTGTCACGACCGATGTCATATTATTTTTTTACCTCGTTGGCAAAGTTATTATCTTTTCTTATGTTTCGCTTCAAAATGGTATCTTTATATTTGCTTGTCTTGCTCCTCCACTGGCCGTTATCAAAATACCCTGCCGGCACTTGATCTAAGATTATTTTCTTTTACTACTTGAACCTTATAAAGGGATCTTTCCTTCGATCGCAAGAAAGGATAAAATGTGTGTTTTTGAAAATAAATAAAATGAAAAATACATAGGATTGGAGCTGTGATTTTCCTCATTGCTTTCTTTGTCATCCTACTTGCATACTAGTAGGCCTATATACCCGCCTATATAACATATTTTCAGTAAAAGCCCTGGTTAAATTGTGAGACATGTTTTTAAATCCTATCCTTATATTAAAAAAAAAAGAATTAATAAAGAGAAAGAAAAAATTAAAAGACATAGAAAAGAAAAAGAAAGGAAGAAGAAATAGATATTTGAATTTTACTTTATTTAATTACTTTACGTTAATAATATGATATATATGACGGCGAAAATAGTCAAATTGTCTGGTTGCCAAGTAAAAAGTAAGACCCCCCCCCCCCTCCCCGTACAAACGCACGGACTGCGGCTAACTAGTAATTTGCACGCGTATATACCTTACGTGTTTCCGGTTCCGCCATTTGAAAAAAAAAAAACGTTCGTAACTGCTCAGCTGAACCTGAAGCTTGATGAAGAAGGCCGTCAATATTTCAACAAAAAACTAACAGAATATGGATCAGATTCGGACAACGACTTCTTAAGACATTCACACAACAGGCTAAACAGTAAGTTAGATCCATTTTTCGTAGTTTGGCGCGGCATGCACTTAAATTTCTTCGACTTTTTAATCATTACCGTACGGCCACTGCACTGCCGTTGTTCCCGATCGCTTAACGGGTGGGGGCTGATCTGCGGTGTGCGCGGCCGGGGACGGCCAACGCGACGGCTGGCTAGTATTGATGGCGGCGGTGAGGATGTTTGTATCGTCATGATTGTAGCCAGGTCAGGGACAGGGGTGGCCTGGAGGCGTTTGGGGAGTGAAAGTAATATATAGGCCTACCCAGTTGTTGTGTGTCCGGACAGGTTGTGTGTCCGGACGATCAGTTTTAGAAAGTCATTTGGAAAAATTTACAAGCAAAGTTTCATAAAATGTTTAGTACGAAATGTTAGGTAATATTATAGAGAACAAAACAGAAGATGATTACAACTATTGAATTCGTATTTTTAGTGTAATCCAAAGACAAAACAGAAGGCTTCAAAAATATTAAGTGTCCGGACACCCCACCCCCCATCCTACTGTACGTATGGTCACTCCCCTAACGCCTGGCGTTTGTACTTATATACGGTATAGGCTCCCACACACCAAAGGAAAATGCAAAAGGAAAAACTAGGCCTATATTGTATAAAAATTCGCCAAACTGCTAGTTAAAAACTTTAGATTCCAGTTTTAACACTTCTGTACATGGGTAAAAATATTGGTTGGCAACGTTTGGCAAAAAAGGATAGTTATGGTTACAAAATGATGCCAGAATTATATGAATTAATTAAAGTAGAAGAGAGTTTAGTTTACTTCCACTGGTTGACATCGCCATCTTTGATCCTTTGTAAATGCAACCTAGTTACGTAACGCGTATAGAGGGCGGCAAAATCATGAGCGGTGCTAGATTAAAAAGTGCTAAAATGTCCAACCACTGAACTAGAAATACAAAGAGAAAACATATTGCATCTTGCCTTCTACGGCGCATTCTCGAACAATTGACCTAGCAAAATGGCGGCGGTCACTTATCGAGTTCGCTGGCAATGTTTTGCTTGGGTGTACACGACTTCCACGTATTTCTAGTTCAGTGATTGAAGCGGGTAGTGCTGTTGTCGATAGGCCTCATATCGACATTGATGTCGACATACGAAGGATTTTCAAAATTCCGACATGTCGACATGCACGCACCCACATCGACATGTAAATATAAAATAAAAAGGGGTCTAGCCTAAAGTCAAGAGTGTAAAGATTAGCTGAGAAGTTAGAAGCATTTGTCCACAGTAATTGGCGCGATTAAAAGGTTTATTCAGCTTAGCAGCGCATTAAACGAAAAAAGAATACCTGCGAGCTGTGCAGCAGCAGAGATACGTCAGTGTGGGGCCTGCCTGCCCGATCGAGCCGGCCGCCCTCGATCCCGACTCGCTCTAGATCTATATCTAGCGCTATAGCGAGCTGAGCGTAGCGTAGTAGCATTCACCGTACCCATCCATCGCGCGCTATTCACCGTGCTTGATAATACGTTGCTCCTAAATGCATTACTTTTCACATAAACGTGAGCAGCAGCAAACACGTGTTTTAGTCAAAGTTGTGACCGCCGCAATTCAGCGCTTACTTCATATCACGAAGTCACAGAAAACTTCCCTTCATTTGTTTGGAGATCGTTGCACGGATCGCCGCGGAAGTGATACTGAAATTATCGGTCGATTTTCATTATTTTTTATTGTCAATTTGAGGAGCTTGCGTTTGCAGCACATGTGTACCAGCGTATAATACGCAATGATCACTGTTGTAATTGGTGATTCCCAAATTGACTCCGAGTGTTATTGCGCAATGTTTTCGAGACCGGATCGTGGTACAAAAAATGTGGATTAAATCGGTTATTTTGGAAGTGAATTCACTCCAGCTTGGTAAAAAATATGTTTTCCCGAACTGAGCCTGTATTATATAGATCTAGGGATATCACTCGTGTCAAGGTGAATACATTTGATTGAGAGTGTTGTTCCACGATCGAATGCTTTTTTTATGTTAGGGAGCCTAGGCTAAATTACGGTCCCCTTTTCATGTCGACATTGTTGATGTCGGGATTAATTTTTAAGCGACATGTCGACATTGATTTTTGTTTCAGACAACAGCACTAGAAGCGGGACATTTTAGCACTTTTTAATCTAGCACCGCTCATGATTTTGCCGCCCTCTATACGCATCACGTAACTAGGTTGCATTTACAAAGATGGCGATGTCAACAAGTGTAAGTAAACTCTCTTCTACTTTTATTAATTCATATAATTCTGGCATCATTTTGTAACCATAACTATCCATTTTTTGCCAAACGTTGCCAACCAATATTTTTACCCATGTACAGAAGTGTTAAAACTAGAATCTAAACATAACTAGCAGTTTGGCGCATTTTTATAGTTGCATTTTTCTTTGGTGTGTGGGAGCCTATAAGTAAAAATGCCAGGCGTTAGGGGAGTGACCATACGTACAGTATATTACTTTCACTCCCCAAACGCCTCCAGGCTAGTCAGGGGCCCGTTTTTCAACACCGTCGTAAGTCTAACTTCTTGACTAAATCAAAGATAGTAAGCTACTTGTCCGCTAACCATTTCAAGAAAGGCAAGATCGGGGGCGCTAATGCAGTTTCGCACCCGCCGATTACAGTGCTAGCATACCTCATCACCAATAGGCTAGCAATACTTGGTCCCAAATCATGTCTTGTCATGACTAGCCTGGAGGTGTCTGGGAGTAAAATTATTTCTACTACATGTATATGTAGGCTTACTCCCCATGATGCCTGGCAAGGCATTGGGCCACACGAAGGAGAGTTTTTTGAAAAAACAATGTTGCTCCAAAATATTTGATTTATTTAACTTGCTTATCACACAATTTTGTAAATGGAAAAGAAGTAGTTCATTTCCCCCCATTAGGCACTTATAAAGTTTTTTACACGAAAAATAATACAAATATTAAGAAAAATCATGTGAGAAGATGAGCAGATACTCACCGATGATCTTGTCGCCATATTTCCTTCTTTGTTTGTAGCCTAGTTAAAAGACGTATAAGAGAGGGCGACGATATCATGAGCAGTGCCAATTAAAAAAAAAAACTTCGGCCGATGATAATCATGAATTATAAAATACTTGCATTAGCCAATAAATATTTATGTGCTAAGCCTACGTATAGTAGAAATAATTTTACTCCCCAGATGCCTCCAGGCTAGTCATGACAAGTCTCTCAGTCACATTTCGTCGTCAATATACCCACTGCTTTTCCGGCGCTAATACAGTTTCGCATCTGCCGATTACCAGCATACCTCATCACCAATACTTGTTCCCAGATGTCATGATAAGTCTCTTGGTTCACATTTCGATATCAATATACCCACTGCTTTCCCAAATATTGTGAAGGGTAACGGCTGTATTTTGACTGCGATCTCGAAGACATCGAATCCTCAGTCAAACACCGCTTTGCTCACATTATTTGGTTGCTAAATTCAGTCCATATTAACATTACAGCGATGGCAAATCCAAGCGATCTGCGAAGCGATGTCTACGGATTAGATCAACAAGGTCAAGATCGAAGCCGAAATACAGCCGTTCCCGATCAGGATATTTTGAAAAGCAGTAGGTATATTGACATCGAAATATGACTGCGAGACTTGTCATGACATTTGGAACAGATATTGGTGATGAGGTATGCTGGTAATCGGCCGGTGCGAAACTGCATTAGCGCCGCTTTTCCAAATATTGTCACTCGGAATATCAGATCCAGTTCACGGTCTCAAAGTTTGGGTAGGTGAAGCGTAGTGTAGCAATAGTGAAGTGGAGTGGAGCCTGCACGAACTTCACTCGAGGTAGGCGATCCCACAAATTTAAAAGAGGTTTCTATAAAATCAAGTCCGGCCTTCTATGAACATGACAAACTTACGAAAAGATGTGAAGTCAATTCACCCTAAATATCATCAATATCCCTCAAATAGCTTCATTTAAGCACTAATTTCTCTTCCGGTTGATAAAATATGGATCCGTCTTTAATTTCCAAAATTGTTCGTCTAATTAGCTAAAGGACGCATGTTTTATCTACATATTAAAGACACTACATAGAAAAGATCAGGCACAAAGACTATTATACATGTAAATCGATGCAAAGCATTACGCGATGTCGGCAAAGTGTCCAATCTTCTTATTGTAAAGACTTTAGCGACAATAACAGACTGTGAGTAAGGTTAAAATGCTCCTCTACTTTTAATGTTTTCATTAGTGCTGTTGTCGGGAACAAAAATCCATGTCTACATGTCGCTTAAAAATTAATCCCGACATCGACAATGTCGACATGAAAAAGGGACCGTAATTTAGCCTGGGCTCCCTAACATAAAAAAAGCATTCGATCGTGGAACAACACTCTCAATCAAATATATTCACCTTGACACGAGTGATATCCCCACACTAGATCTATATAATACAGGCTCAGTTCGGGAAAACATATTTTTTACCAAGCTGGAGTGAATTCACTTCCAAAATCACTGATTTAATCCACATTTTTTTTCTGGAGAATCAAGTTTTTGTACCACGATCCGGTCTCGAAAGCATTGCGCAATAACACTCGTAGCCAATTTGAGAATCACCTATTACAACAGTGATCATTGCGTAGTATACGCTGGTACCATGTGCTGCAAACGCAAGCTCCTCAATTTGACAATGAAAAATAATGAAAATCGACCGATAATTTCAGTATCACTTCCGCGGCGATCCGTGCAACGATCTCCAAACGAATGAAGGGAAGTTTTCTGTGACTTCGTGATATGAAGTAAGCGCTCAATTGCGGCGGTCACAACTTTGACAAAAACACGTGTTCGCTGCTGCTCACGTTTATGTGAAAAGTAATGCATTGAGGAGCAACGTATTATCAAGCACGGTGAATAGCGCGCGATGGGTAGATATTTCCGTGGGTGGGTACGGTGAATGCTACTCTCGCTACGCTCGCTATAGCGGGATATCGAGGGCGGCTCGATCGGGCAGGCCGGCCTGCACTGACGTATTTCTACTGCCGCACAGCTCGCAGGTATTCTTTTTTCATTTAATGCGCTGCTAAGCTGAATAAACCTTTTAATCGTGCCAATTACTGTGGATAAATGCTTCTAACTTTTCAGCTAATCTTTACACTCTTGACTGTAGGCTAGACCCCTTTTTATTTTATGTTTACATGTCGATGTGGGTGCGTGCATGTCGACATGTCGGAATTTTGAAAATCCTTCGTATGTCGACATCAATGTCGATATGAGGCCTATCGACAACAGCACTAGTTTTCATTGATTTTATGTTGAATATTATTAAAGAATATGACTCTTTGCACCTGAATTGTAACACTGAAATATGGAAATGAAGAAGTTTTATCATCATGTATTTTTATTAATCTGCAAATAAAATTTTACTATATCACTCAAATTCATTTCATTTCATTAAAGATTCAAAGAGGGATCTCTGGATGATCGAGCAGCAAGTCCAGCATTATGTGGGAAAGATACTACAGGTGTACACAGAAAAGGCCATGTTCATGTACAAGACACGGTTGGAGTTCATAAAAGGTGATTATGTAGGCATTCACTTCAGTAGATATTATAATTGCAAAATTAAGCAGATTGTATTCATGCAGTGGCATACAGTGTAATCCTTGTTAGAAGATGTAGATTTATTCTTCATTTTTTTATTAAAGAGTTTCAATATGTGCTTATGACAATTTGTTTGCATTATAAATTGTTTGTCACTCTTCGGCTTAGTTTGCTTTATAAGCAAGAATATGCTAAGAGAGATAGCCGCAAGGACCTCATGATCCGATAGGTATGTACTTGTGAAAAGAGATCTAGATGGTGGCAAAACACCTTATTTCTTGTATTTTTATGTTGTTCATGTTATCGTAATGGTACGTGTGTTTTTTTTCTACAGATTAAGCTGCCTCGTGCTATACAGACGTGGATAAAAACAAGCTGTCCAATGAATGGTGACTACTCAAGAGGAGCCAGAAAGTCAACTAAGGCCAGGGTATTTTGGGAGTTGATATGGCCGGGGAAGGGGGGGAGGGGGGGGGGGTTCCAGGGCCCCCCTCCCTTGAGATCTCGACCGCACAATCGCGTCTAACATTGGCACATGGGTTGTCTAGGGCATAATTTACAAAATTAAATTGTAAATTATTTCACGCAAATTGTTATTAAGTGATAATACTAATTTATGCGTAATTAGAATACAAAATCATACTTTTTCCTTTATTGCATTGACTTTGTACACAAAATCACGTTTTTGAGCAATTTTTGGTATGACATGTACTTACATAATGTCACGTTATTACAGAACCACGTACCGGGTGACACAAGATTGGTCTCAAAAGATGCACAAGACTAGAAAGAGGCATGTTTAAAAAAAATTGTGCGACAGCATGGTCGCAAAATTTTTGGAAGGGGGGGGGGGGTCAAATTGGTCCAATTTAACTAAGGGTTAATAACTGGGAGGCTGTTAGCTGCCTTTTTACTTTCAAGTCTTGCACATCTTTTGAGACCAAATTTGTGATGCCTGGGTACGCTGTTCCGAAATTTCGCAACATTTTTATGTATTAATCCAACACAAATACTGTTTCTTGCTAAAAATTCACAATTAGTATACCAGTAATATACATTTATCAAGATTAAAGTCAAATTATTTAATTACATTTATAATCATAAAAGCTTTGATAAAGTATAAAAAAAAACAAAGAGTTGTATGTAGGCCTGGGACTTTCGGGTTTTTTCTCTTCGGGTACCCGTGGTAATTTTCGGGCGGGTACCCGAAAATCATGTCACTTGAAATATGACTGGTGGAAAAACCCCATAGGTGACGTCATCAAGCCAATGCGATGCAAGCCAATTTATGAATGAAAATATAGTAAGCATGCGCATTGCAAGCCTCCAGTGCCCCACGCAGTATTCCATCGAAACAAGTTTCAATACTCTGTCACCTCGTACCAAAATCGACCTAGAATTCCACTTTCCTATATTTCATATGAATTATGAAAGGTTTTCTCACCGATACTGCACAGGTAAGCAAATTTGTATTACTTCTTGCTTTTCCGTCAAAATCTTACGAAGTAGCGTCGATATTACATCGTGTTCGTGAGTTTGTACCGCTACGTGAACAAAGTCAATTGATTTCCAGGTTTCGGAGCGTCAAATGCGCCAGCCAATCACGATCGTGTTCCCATTTTCGGTTTATGATGAACTAAAAATGGTAACAAGAACGTGATTGGCTGGCGCTTCGTAGGTCGATTTTGGTATGAGGTGACAGAGTATTGCAGACTTGTTTTGACGGAATACTGCGTGGGGCTGAGGCTTGCAATGCGCATGTTTACTATATTTTCATTCATAAATTGGTTTGCGTCGCAGTGGCTGGATGACGTCACTGCGCTGCAAAAGAAACATGGCGATGATTGAACGATCTCGGTCACATCATCATCACTTGAAAACTTGTATATTTATGGATATTTAGAGGGTAATTGGTGAAATTCAAAATGAGGCTTGTGTACTTTTGTGATGAGTTACAATCATGTCTTACACTACGCAATACAAATCAAATACATGTACATTATACTGGTGAGCAATTTTCGGGTATCGGGTATTGATTTTTCTACCCGGGTACCCGAGGCTTCCGGGCGGGACCCGGGTACCCGGGTTTTAGTCCCAGCCCTAGTTGTATGAAAATTTTCAAAAATAATGAAAGGTAAAAGAAAACAAGATTACAATGTCCATTGCAAGGGGGCTAGTCTATTCAGGATAATTGGGATTTTATTCAGTTTTTAATTGACATAACATTATGACAAGATCCCTCCATTTAGTGTATAAACAGCACATGGCCATGATTGAAATTCATATAACATTAAATAATGCAAACCAGGCAGCTACATGTACATGTAGGACTCACTGCTTGTCAATTCTATTGTCTGCCAGGGTCAAGTGACATACAGTGCACATGTATAACGTGTGTGAAAGTACATAAGAAAATCAGCTTTTATTTTTGTACTGTAACATTGGGTGAACTGGTGATCACTTTGGATATGATGCTCTTCATATTGGTTTATTTTATGTATATGAATTTTTGGATAATCATTAAGAATTAAAGCTATTTACTTAATATATGGAAGCATAAGCCCATCAAAAAAACAGAATTATGTCATGTACAGCTAATTCATTTTGCGTGATATTACAATTGTAATTGTTTACTTGAGCAAGTAATTTGAATTGCTGCATGACCTAAACAATGACATGTTCCAATTCGAATAGTAACATGACCTAAAGAAGAGTTACTCCACGTCGATTGAGAGTGCTTATGTTAAATAATTGATGTTGCTACTTCAAATAATTGAGGTCAATCAAATTGGTCATAATTATTCAAGTCAATTTTGAGCTATATGTCATAATTAATTAGGTCATATACTAATTGAAATTACTAAATGACTCGAGTAGGTATGAATTCACGTTGCCACATGACCTTAATTATTTTATGTAGCAACATCAAGTATTGAACGTCATTTAGTTATCAATTATGACATGTAGCAAATCAAATTACATGCCGCAATTTCGTGTTTATGATGGGCTCATGCTTACATTCATATATAACCCTTCAATACGTAGTTGGAGCAATTCTTAGACAAGAAGACTGTGTAAAACAATGATATGCCTATTCAATGTCAAAAAGGTTAATGTCTCTAAAGATTTGATCTACGTTTTGGCAAAGTAATCTTATGTTCATATTTTTTCTAACCTATGGTGAACATTCTAAATCATGTGAAATTAATTCAAAAATATCTTTCAGTATTCATGGACTTAAAGGGGTGGTCCGGGCTGAAAGTATTTATAGCTTAATAAATAGAGTAGAATTCACTGAGCAAAATGCTGAAAATTTCATCGAAATCGGATAACAAATAACAAAGTTATTGAATTTTAAAGTTTAACAATATTTTGTGAAAACAGTCGTCATGAATATTCATTAGGTGGACTGATGATGTCACATCTCCACTTGTTCTTTTGTATTTTATTATATGAAATTAGGTTTATTCAAATTTTTTCCTCCAAGAACTAGAAAAATTGGATTGACAACTGATCTAGTGCATTAGATATTTATTGCTGCAACTTATTTCATTATAAGGGAGACATATTATTCACACAAGTATGAAATAATGAAAAAATTATGATTTTATGTAATAACCTAAGAAAACGGAAAGTGGAGATGTGACGTCATCAGCCCACCTAATGAATATTCATGACGACTGTTTTCACAAAATATTGCTTAACTTTAAACTTCAATAACTTTATTATTTGTTAGCCGATTTTGATGAAATTTTCGGCATTTTGCTCAGTAAATTCTACTCTATGATTTAAGATAAAAATATTTATGTATGAATAGTGAAAGTAGTTCATGTGGCATCTCAATGTTGGTGGATATAAATCTTTGTACATGTATTATCCTAAAGATGAAATGTTACTGCATTATTCTAGCAGTCATTTATGATATCAAAGATGTTCTATACTGTGCATAGTACAACTCATACATAATAAAGGTATGTGAATATGCTTTTAACGTCTTTGCAAATTTGTGGGTTTTTTCACCCCTCTTTTCATTAGTCAAGATGTCAAAGTTGTTGTGCTGGATCAAAGGAAATTCTTACAAACTACTACGCCTAACAAACCAGTGCAGGACGGTGTCGTGAGAAAATCGCACAGACTACTACAGGACAATACCATAGGATTGTCACAGGAAATCAACAAGAATACCCCTGCAGGATTACCACAGTAAAGTATCACAAGAAGGCTGCAGGATGAGACCAATAATGCCACAGAAGATATCAAAGAACAGTATCACAGGAATACCACAGGACAGTACTGCAGGAATTGTCCTGCGGTAAGGTCTCTTTGTATTCCTGCAGTACTGTCCTGTAGTACTGTTCTGTAGTACTTTCCTGTGATACTGGTCTGCGGAATTCCTAAAGTACTGTCCTGTCATACTGTCCTGTCATACTGTCCTGTGATACTAGTTATCACCACAGGATAGTATCACAGGACAGTACTACAGGAATACCAGACCAGTATCACAGGACAGTACTACAGGAATACCAGACCAGTATCACAGGACAGTACTACAGGAATACCAGACCAGTATCACAGGACAGTACTACAGGAATACCAGACCAGTATCACAGGACAGTACTACTGGATACAGTACCAGAAGCCTGCGGTATTCCTGCAGTACTGTCCTGTAGTACTGTTCTGTAGTACTTTCCTGTGATACTGGTCTGCGGAATTCCTAAAGTACTGTCCTGTCATACTGTCCTGTGATACTATTTATCACCACAGGATAGTATCACAGCACAGTACTACAGGAATACCAGACCAGTATCACAGGACAGTACTACAGGACACAGTACCAGAAGCCTGCGGTACTCCTGTAGTACTGTCCTGCGATACTGTCCTGTAGTACTTCCCTGTGATACTGGTCTGCGGAATTCCTGTAGTACTGTCCTGTCATACTGTCCTGTCATACTATCATGTGATACTATCCTGTGATATTCCTGTGATACTGTCCTGTAGTACTAGTAGTAGTGTGGTAGCGGTTGTAGCGGTTGTGGTGATCGTGTCCTGTCATACTTCCTGCCATACTTATGCGGTTATTACCACAGGAAGTATCACAGGACACGGACCTGTTGTACTCCTGTTGTACATTTCTGTAGTACCGTCCCAAATTACGTGCACGTAATTCCTGCAGTACTTTCCTGCGATACTTCCTGCAGTACATATCACAGAGTACTACAGGAATTTTTTGTAAGGGTATGTATGGGTCCTTCTGCAGTCAGGCTCTCACGACCACACCCACTGACTCTGCTCTACTTGTAGTTTTCCCCGTTGTCTGCTCCAGACCTCCGACCTTCTGCTTCAGACCAGCAACCATCCGCTTCAGACCAACCCGTCAGCTCCGGACCACCAGCCGTCTGCTCCAGACTCCGAACCGTCCGCTTCCAGACCAACCAGACTACCAAAAGAGCAAGCCCTGGTATAGTCTCTTGCTGGCGTGCAAAAGATCCAACATACAAGAAAATCTAACCACAGTCGTCGCCTAGAACTAGAAGTCCATCCTAGGTTTCCTCGTGGAAAGACATGCGAACGATCATATAAATCATTTCGATCGCATCCACCAACTTTATTTATTGGATAGCGAATCCAAATCAATCTGCATACTTCAGCTATAACTTTGCTCTCCGAAATCGGATATGCATGAATGACATATCAAATTAAAGCATTTATTTAGTTCAAGCTAGTGATAACCAAATTAATCAGCTAAACATCTCCAGTAATTAATTATTCCACAAAAACCGTTTAAAACATGCATAACTTTCATGTTCCTATCTACGTCATTATCAGTGTAGAAGCATGCATGGAATATCGCCAGCTACGACAAAAACATTATAAATCAACCAAAATAACTTTCTAAACACGAAATAAAACCCATTTCGTGACAATATATATATATATATATATATATATATATATATATATATATATATATACAGTGCGTCCCACACAAAAAAACGAAACCGAGATTTATCAATGATTTATCATAACTTAATCACAAATATATTAGACAAATGACCTATTATTGTAAAGCTTAGAATCTCTTCTTTCATCTGAAATTATAGATTATTTCTCATTCACGCATAAGTGAGTAAAAAAAAATTGAAGAGGGGATACCAAAAAGTCATTTGGCGGGCTGTATCTGGGTTTCAAATAGTTCAATATCTGCTCTTTAATTTGATACCTCAATTACAGAAAAAGACCAGCAAAATAAAGTTCTGGTTATTTGAAATAAGGCTTGAATTTCAATAATTTCATGAAATGAAGAGGTTTTACAGGCTACCGTTTAGTCTCACTCGACACTCCGTTTTGTTAACCATGAGATAGCTTCTGTGGGAAACCGGAGAAAACGCGTTTATTTAATGAAATTATTGAAATACAAGAATTGTTTCGAGGGAACAGAACTTTTTACCTCTTGACCATTTTCTGTGATTTAAGGTATCAAATAAAAGAGCAGATATTGAACTTTTAAGGCATGAGATTTTATTTTTGAAATTCAGATACTGCCCGCCAAATTAGTTTTTTGTATCCTTTCTTCAAATTATTTTTGCTCACTCATGCGTGAATGAGGAATAATCTAAGTAATTTCAGATGAAAAAGGAGATTCTAAGCTTTACATTGGTAGTTCTATTTGTCTATTGTATTTATAATAAAGTTATGATAAATCATCGCTGAATCTCGGTTTCATTTTTTTCTGGGACGCATTGTATATCCTAAACCATATAAATCACTTCTCAAGCATGGAATTGCTTAAATAAAATTAATAATTTTAATCTTTGTCAGAAGGTTCCTGATGTCTAATCTCCAGATTTTAAGACAACTGGCCAAAGGCTACTTCTGTCAAAATAATATAAAGGTATTGATGAGAGAGGGCGCTAAATACATATTTAACAATTACATGTTAATTTCACAAAGAATCACCCATTGAAAAGAATTTAAAAGTCATTCCATTCAGTGACTGCCGAACGGTTTTGGAAGTGGAAGGTTTGGAGGGCTGACCATGCAAATATCGCAATCAGATGGTCATTTTTTGTTACGTTTTTGTACCTCCCCATTCCGCGGCCCCTGCCACTGTCTTATACCCTAGTCACACTAGAGACGGAATGAGCCAGAATGCCGTCGGAATGAAAATTTTTGGCACATTCCTGGATATTCGAAGTGCATCCTACAAATTCTGACTGCATTCTCAGTGCATTCCAAATATTCGGGTCCATTCTTGTGTCCGGTCCGAATGTTTTGCTTATGCTCAAAACTTTCGAGGTTCATTCGAACTGGAAAAATATCGAACGGCATTCAAAGTGCAGTCCAACAGCACTCTGACTACATTCCAAATATTCTGACTACATTTCAACAACATTCGAAACATTCCGATCGTATTCATGGGAGAATCGAATCGCATAAAAGCACGTCTCGCTGTTGCTGCAACGTCAGTCAGCACTGAGGAGCATCGAGGTCATCGAACAGCATTTTTACAAATTTAGATCAAATCGAAATTCCCTCCCAAATGTGGATCAAATTTAGAAAAATTTTCATTCCGGCTGGTTCTGCTTGATTCCGAATAAGTGTGACGGGGGCTTAAATGTTGGCATGTTAAATGATAGTCTTACACAAGAATAATGTAAATTTATTGACTGCTGCGTATTTATTACCGGCCAGACGATTTGTAGAAGAGGAGTTTTAAAATGTGAGGTAGTCCATCATTTTTTGTTCCCATGTTCTAATTCGTGTTGTCATTTCCTCTTTCCAGAAACAACACTGATGAGAGAGACTCAACTCCGAAATACATGGCTCCCTGCAAGTCACGGTACTCATAAGGAACCAACTGACGACAAGGTTATCACGTTTGTAAAGCAAAGGGGTTATACGACCGATGTAAGAAAGATAAATATCAAGTGGGATCTCACTGACCTATTTGAAGAAAAATCCTAATTCGTGATAAACTTGCCGATTTCTTTACTTCAGTGGCGCACTTCCGGAGAACAGTCCCCGCTGAAAAGCTAAACAAATTGATGTCGTTTTGGCGGTCTTTTTGCTCAAAGAGTGAGGATGGACGTCTATATGCCCCGGCAGGAGATCTTATCAGAACTGCATCAACATGAATATTGTGGAACTTGAAACGCAAGTTTATGGCCCAAACTCACAAAAAGTGGAGGGAATTATTAAACTCCCGCCTCACTGAAATTAGCACATTTATTTCCCAATGTGCGCTCGTACAATTAGTATGCTTAGGTCATATTAAAAGTGCGCAAACTCATAAAACCTAGGTGGAGGTTAAAGACAAGCGAAAGTAGTTGATCTCGAATTGCTTAAGCCAATAAACTTTGTCAAATCATGAAATGTATTAAGTCTTAAAAAAAAAAAACTTTATACTGTAGATCGTCACACAGAAAGGCACATCCGTGACATGCGGGACAATGGGTCAGATGCATACAAAGTACCAATTAATGGCTCTTGCTAGGCTTTTGCTTGGCATTTGCTTGGCATCTGCTTGATTCCGCATACATAGAAATGAGCAAGCATTTGATTTTGCTAGTAAGTTCAAGCAATCACTAATTGACTGTTGGCATTTTATTCATGACTAAGCTATTGCCAACAAGCGTATGCATATAAAGCGAACATTCTTGCTTGGTTTTTTTTTTCAAGCTTCGTCAGAGCAGCTTGCGCGTTTGCTTGATCTGGGCGTTCCTGTTTTTTTAGTCATATTTATGCACCTGATAGAGAACCCTAAAGTGTACCGTAGCCTACATGTACATGTTTTCTTCCTGATAAGTGCAAACCAAATGTGAAATATCTAAATTTATTAGTTTTTAACTTAATTAGACACCACGTCTGAGGAAAAGATGTTACATGAGAGAAGCGGTATTTTGCACTGTCACACTTTTGCATTCGATTCTCGCTTTCGTTCTGTGAGTCGTGTCCGCACCAGCGCGGCGTGACGTCGCTATTGTTCGAACCGCGAGCAATTTTTTTCTCAAGGCAAGACAACTGTTTACGCACAATCAAAGAGTTATGCACACGAAACAAAGCAATTGCTAATTCATGATCTTCTGCTTGGCTAGCAATTGCTGGCCAGGAAATACTAACTTTTATGCATCTGACCCATTGTTCAAACCACTAGCAATTGATTTCCGAAGGCAAGAAAACGGTTAAGGCACTAGCAAGGAGTAATGAATATGAAATAAAGTAATTGCTGAGGCATGATCTTTTGCTCGCCTAGCTATTGCTTGTGCTTGAAGCAAGTGCTTCCCAGCAATTGCTACTTTTTTATGCATCTGATCCATTGTATTATTATTGCTAAGAAAAAGATTCGACATTTTGCTCGAATCCCATGCTATTTTGCTAGTTTCTCAGCAATAACGCAATTTCTTCCACAATCCCCTGTCATAGGTTTTATATATAAACAGACCGACACTTGGGTTGTTATTCCATTGGATTCTTTACGAAGTCATTTCGAAATCGTTACAACTGGAACTTATTTTTCACACTTCATTATTAATTTCGGCCAGTAAACAATAATTGGCTTCGTGATGATACTAAAGATTCATACGTTTTGGCCTTTCCAGTAAAACATGATTTACATTTTTTAATTAAGTTGTATGTTTCTTATTTTTACTGTGCTCTTTCCCAATTCATCGATGGTGAAGGCAATCATCTATTTATACTTCCTGGACAATTATGAATGATTTGAGAGCCAAATGAGCTGAAATATAATATCTCTACTGTTAGTGATTTATGTAACAATTGGCTATCTATACTTAAACCACAACTTTAAACCTGAGTTTAAGTTTAACCCGACTTCAGAATACGGGCCTTTGTGTATTGTTTATGTCGACTAGTGTTAGT
Source organism: Lytechinus pictus (assembly GCF_037042905.1). NCBI lineage: Eukaryota > Metazoa > Echinodermata > Echinoidea > Temnopleuroida > Toxopneustidae > Lytechinus > Lytechinus pictus. Next base: position 7,462,428 of record NC_087257.1, on the reverse strand, counting down.
TATAAGTAGAATTAGCAATTATTCGGTGTTGTGTGAACTGATTTATTTAGGTTATATTTAGAAAATATGTGAACATAGTATAATAAATGTGAATATCGAAAGTTTGAAGAGTTAAGTAATCGAATCGAATCCCCCCCCCCCCCTGGTATGGAATCATGTTCAGTTTGTGTACTCTTTAAACAAGCCTAATTTACAGGCACAATTCAGAGCCATTCTGTAAATAATTATAACATTAAATGGACTGCAAATTCAAAGAACGGGTCAATTACAAAAAATACCAAAAATGTGTAAGGTTACATACCCAATATACAAAATTTCTGTATTGTTACAAAATGTAAGATACATCTGGACCCCGTCTTACAAAGAGTTATGATTGATCCAATCAATCTCAACTGTATGGAAATCCATCCATACCATAATTTTTTCTACTGGAAATTCTCCTTAGCAAGCAAAGAGAATCTCACTGAATCTTCAAGAGAATGATGAATGCATGAATGTACATCATATCTATAAAATATTTTGAACCAATTTGCATTTTAGATGTTGACGTTGCTGGCCGTCCATGTAATTGATCGTATCAATCGCAACCCTTTGTACTCTTTTGAAATATTTTAAGGAGAAATGTTATAATAGTGTAGTGTAGAATATAACATTTGGTAGAAAAACTTTATTCTACACTATTGTACGTGATGCTGAGTTCAGTACATTGCGACGGGACCAAAGTCATTGCAGACGCTATAGAGCCCTTTATTGATGGTTATTTTTATTGTATAATTGCTAGGAATTTTATATCTTGATTATGATTTTTCTTTTCATCTTCCTCTTTTGCAACACCATATATTAAGACGTAGATTAATGAAGTTATTGAATATTTCATTTCACATTGCATAGCCACGCGATTGTTGAAAGAGAGAGAGAGAGAAGGTGATGATAAGGAGAAAATGGCTCGTTCGGTCCTCACCCCCCCCCCCCCCACATGTCTACTCCGTACAGCTCCGAGCTCGAATTTCCAAAAAGGACACTTATAATCAGCCAGGACTTCTCAAACAAAGATGACAAAGGATAAACGGTATTTTGGCTAATAAGGCCTAATAATTATAACGCACACAAATCAAGCTCAATTATAGTCTGGATATCGCTGGTAAAAAATGGGGGGGGGGGTGATATTGTCAGGGGGAGCCTTACAAGGAGTAGATATGGAAGAGACTGTTCCCTTTGAAATAACAGGGGAGAAGGAAAGCATATAGGGGACAGTAAAGACCGTATAAAACTGTTGTTAAGTAACGTTATAGCACCCCTACATTTTATTGCTTAATCAAAACAAAATATCAAAGATTAGCCAACAAAAATGACAAGGACCATTTTTTTAACATGTATCAAACTATCAGAGATGGAGTTAAAAAAAATAATTAGGGGTTTTTCTCAATACTACGCTTTCTAGAACATAGAGAATCTTCATGACGTAGAAATCAGTCTTTGTCGAAAATTGGTGAATCAAAACAGCAGCTTCGACATAACAAACGAAATAATTTGCAATTTATCGTTAGCTCCAAAACTTGAAAAGATCTGCTCTCCCGGTTCACCATTTCTCGACAAAGACCTTAGAGCTGATCCCCGGGAGCTGATCATACTGCGATTTGACGGGCATTTTCAATGTATTTACTTACGTTCTTGAATCCGTTCCCATTGTAATTGCGAAAATTTGCTAATAACATTCGGAACGTGGTATCATCAGGATTGGAAGGAGTTAAGGTGGTTCTTTCACCGCATCCAACTTCTCCTTTAGTACGCAGACGAGAGATTTGTTTACTTACAATTTCCCGCTTAGACGACCAGCATATGCAACTACTTTACACATTCAAGTTGTCTTGTTTACATATCCTCTTCCACATCGTGTGTTTACTGCTGCGTCCTAATTGAAATGGAGTTCAATCGGTACGCACGTATATATGTTGAACATGACTGAACCATACGTACACTTGAAATCAGATTATTGCACTATGTGTGATTTTGACCACACTCTGAACTTAACCATCACTTCAGCACGGAGGGTCAGGTGGATTCGAGCGTGTAACACAGAACATATGAATATTTCACGTGACTTGTTCTCAACCTGCACTTCACCATTGTTATACCGAATCTACATAACACCAGCAGCACTCCTCAACGTCATAACATCAACCCACCCAGTGCAGTTGGGAACATTACCAGACCAACATCATGGGCGGAACACGTCTGCTTCGATGGAAGCTCCTAGGAGTGGCAGGACTAACATTCTGTATGGCCTGGTGCCTCCTACAGATGGCTTCTGAACACCAGGAACAGATGTGGAAACGCATTTTGGCAGGTAAGAACCTACTTCTTCCAAGAAAACTAGCTGCAGAAATAGTGTAATCAGAAGTTTCAAGAAAGTGGCTGATACTATATGCTTGTTTGACTAGATGCTTAAAACCAGAACGGGGACATATATCCTTTATTACTTTAATTTCATTTATGTGTTTATAAACCCCACAAAAAAGTTCTGCAACTCAAAGATTGGGGGACGATATGTTTTTGTTTGTATTAATGGTGAAACTGGTATCAATGGAAAGCTTTATTATTCCTCTTTACATTGATTTGCATTTTTTTACGATAAAGGAAACAAAAATACATACAATACAAACAAAGAAATAGACTTGTGAATGAGAGAAATGTGCAATTACCCTAAATAAAGGGCAAATAAAGAAATGAAATGTTGCAAAATTCACTGTTTTCTAACCAATCTCCTTTTTTTTATAGAATTTTGCCCAGGATGCAGGTGACAATGAATTGTTGGGTGTCTTCATTAGTGTATCATTAAGGTTTATGTTGTTGAATTGAAGAGTTGTGTATCGACTGTTTGCATGGTGAAGTGTTAGCTTGAAGTGAAAGCTTTCATAATTTATAAATGTTCAACAACAATGAAACCAACATTCTCATCTTTTATAAATTCAACATCTTTAAACTTTTTGAAATGACGGGGTTCAGCATTCAACACTACCATCCCACACACGTTGCTCAAATCGGACCCTAAACACGTAGTGTTAGGGCAAAATTCTTTATAAAGTATTTTAGTCTTTTTATACTCTCGCAAATTGGACCGTAAACACGTACTTTTCCCAGCGAAATATAAACCCTTTTTTCATTAGTACTTTTGACTCCCTTAATCCGTTACGTACGTCATAACGTGCCCTATCTTGAAAAAAAATAGATATTTTTACGTGTATTGGGGGTCACGCATGGTATCCAATCGAGTTGCAGAAACTTTTTTGAGGGGTTTAGCTAATCATCATCTTAATGATTTTCTTGAAATCATAAAAAACTAAAGCAAAACAAACTGACTATGATGTACCTTGCAAATATATATACATTTATATTGAATCGATGCAGCGTGTCCCTTCTAAAGTTCTTGATATATTTCCCTAGTTATAAAGTTGCTGTATGGAGCCTCTATGGTTAAGTGTCATTTTATCCCTAACTCGTTCGCGTGAGTACCAACTCGTTTTCTTGACTGATATAAACTCGTTCACTTGACTTATTGTTCGCTCCACGCATTCTTGCGTTCCCACGATCAATAGATAAAGTCGAGGGACCTAGTTATGAAGACGAGGGAAGAAAATATAAGTTGTGGGAATGAATTAGGACAAACAAAATTGTCACGTCACCCTTGGCATGCTTGGGCTCTGTAGCCATGTAACCTCAAACAGTAGCATAATGAGTCAATAAATAATAATAGATAAAAACTTTGAGGGAGCACTATACATGTATAGACGTTAGAGCAAAATTTCAAGAGAGTCACGAGCGAACAAAAATGTTGACACTTTTACAATATAAATCAAACGTAGTGATATGTTTTTACACGATATTAAGAAAGTGATATCAAACTGACTCTCCCTTTCTTCCATGCTGCTTGCTCGTGAAACCTTTAGGGTGTAGCTTGCTACTGTTTGAGTTCCTTTTTTGTTGTAATCAACTTCGCATACCATGAACGTTCTAATATCTTTTCTCTATTTGGCATCGCGCTGTAATTCATGATAGTTTACCTGAACCTGACAATTGTCTAAAACATAATTCTCATTACTGATTATTACCGAAGCTTTATAAGGCCAGGTCCTCCACATTATAACGTCGATTTGTACAAAATAGAAAATAAATCTTTACCCAGTTTAAATAAACAACCGTTTATTTTGTACAATGGTTGTTTTACCCAAATCATGGTATACACACTCAGTATTTCCATTCTTGAAATATTGTTATAAGAAATACATCGTTTCCAATGTTTCATTCCTTTTTCCTGTATGTTTTGCATAATATTCTGGTGAATACCAAGGTTCTTCATTATTGCTTCAAAAGTTCATGAAATCACTCTTAGGGAAGGAAATAGTATACAAAAAAGGAAATTCATTATCATGACTAGGGCTGCATTTTGATATACTTTGCGGTGTTTAACCATTTGTTAACTGTAATATAACGAGTTCGCATTTCTTCAGTACACGATAATTACTGCCAAGTGACTGCATGTTTATGGAGTCTAAAAAACAAATTTCCGATAAAAATTAATGAAAGGAAATTCTTCAACATGACTATGAGCTTGTTGCCATGGTAGTGTACTTTAGAACGGGATTCTTTATTAAGTGATTATTAATTGATTTCTCCTATTTTTCATACACGGGAGTCTATTTCAGCGTCAGATGATCTCCCATGCCCCCCCCCCCCCCCCCTTAAAAGGCAACAACAACAAAAAGCAAACAAATATAATCAAAAGTGATTTTCGGGAGTAAATTCATATGATTCGTATGTAAATCTTCAACATATATCAAAAAGAATAACAGGGAAAACGTCAGAATATTCAGATAGGGACGGGCTGGCACGACGACATACAGGTACAGCAACATTTGACCTCAATTGAATTCAATAAATATTTTAGCGTTCTACGACCACGAACTCTATTGTCATGCTTTTCTTCCTTCTTTCGACACTTTACTACCCCCCCCCCCCTCCTCCTCCCCCAATTTCTCACTCCTCGACAAATCATTGGGTTGGTAGTCGACCCCTGTCCCCTTTATTGTGGCGCAGCCCTTTAACATATTTCATTAGATGAAGACAAGACCACGATTACACACTACATTGCAATAGTGCGTCCCGGTAGTGCGCATTGCTCTGATAAAAACGTAGGGCAAATATGAAGTGTGAATTGAAAATGCTATACTCTGCAATACAAATTCTGTTAAAATTGGAATTCGAAGAAAAACTTTATTTAACGTTGATGCACAGATTGTTCACAATCGTCCTCTGTCAATTAACACAGACGCAGAGCAAATATTTGTTTTGGGTTTTCGTAACTACATTACAATAGGCTTTGTGCCAAAATTAAAGAAGCGATTCGAGTAAAGTGCATGCACTCCAATTTTTAATGTCTATATATAGCATAATTTCTTCGGTCTTTCTTCTGTCTTGCGCAACACATCCTTTATTACGAAGACCTCTTTGTGTGAAAGCTTTGCATTTGTTCAGTAATCATATTTGCATCCGTATGATTTCTTTTGTTCTCTTTTTCTTTCATGTAATACATATATGTACGCATATAAGAATAAGTCTACTATACTTTCTTCATTTCCAAGGGGGATCCACACTTTACAAGCTTTGCTTTTTAGTGGATCCCCCTCATTTCCATTTATGCTCTATATTATACTGTTTTTTCTGGGTTTTTTTTACGAAGTAAGAATGCCCTTCTGTAAAATTGTACTTGATTTGTATTACTTTATATTACTTTGTATTATGTTTTGAATGGAAATGAAATAAAAGAATTTAATTGAATTGAATAATTATGTTTTAATGTTTTAATGTGTCATTTGATTGCCATATAATTGTAGCAGTAGCAATAATAACGTCATATTTACCCAGGGTTCTGTTCAATAAAAAGTAGTCTCCCAGATCGGGCCCTGCTTACATGATGAAGTTACAATTACCCCTGATTTAGCTGGGCTGTCTCGGTGCCCAAGCATTCGTGGAATTCCTACCGGGTACCCATTTATTGCCACTGGGTTGAGAGTGGCAAATGTAGACGAACGCCTTTTTTAATTGCTTGAAAGGGATGAGATGAATAAAGGTTTAAGATTTCTGCTACAATATTGCTTACTTGGCAGTCTGGGCATCAACAATAAATTTGACCTCATTCTTCTTGACCAATATAACCGCCGAGATGATATGATTTTGCTCCAACTTTGGGTGTCATTTGCCATGCAGACTCAGATTTCAGGCAATGTTTCGCTTAAGAATTAAAGCAGATTACTCAACTTTGAATAAATGAGCAATGGAAATCATATCACAAAATGAACACGTATATAGTGTTCGGGATTGGCCTGAATACGTGTGACATTGAATTTGCGTGTGACATGAATCAATATCATATGGAGGCCACAGGAACAACCAAGAGAAATGCAATGCTTTAACACTGCTCGGTTTGTAAGTGTTATTGGAAAGGTCAAAACCACTTATCTATCATGTCTGTTATTTTGATCACTCCAAAATGTCTTCGGATTTTATAATTTGCTCATAAACTGCTATAGAATACAGGACATTATTATTATTTTTTAATAATTATGTCTGCATTTAAGTTCTTTATTATCATCCAGTTACATACTGATTGGAATTTTTATTATTTTTTGCGGAAGGGTGGGTGGGCGCTGTCATATTTTTTTTTTCAAATAGAGTGTTGCTTTCTTTAGTCAAAAGTACAAATTAATTAGCACCACAATCTTATTCAATTTTCCTTTAAGGATTTTACGTCTTACACACCAAGTTTATTACAGAATGTATTCATAAGTTGAAATAATTCATTGGTTTTGTTATTCTCGCAGTTTCCCATAACAATGCATCATAAAATTATCCTCGAGAGAATGTGTGCCTTATTATCACCACTGTCGTCATCATCATTACCACCATCATCTTCGTTCGTCATCATTATAATTTTCATTATATTGCCATGCGCGGAGATTTCATGGGGTTCTATTAATCCCTCGGCCATTCTCTATAGGGGAGGGGTGAAATTATTTTATAGAACCATGATCGAACTAAACCAGCTTGTAAATGAGGTGTTTTCCTACAAAAATTGTGATATCACTATTTCTAACGCAACATTGTTCATTTTTGGCTTCTCTATAGTCGGACCATTTTCCCATTTGTAAATTTAGTTCTGTCCAGGAAGTTTATAACAATATCCTTTTTCCGAGTGGGGCCTTACTTGTTTACACCTGAGGCTTGTTTTTATAAGAAATAGGAAAAGCGTTTTCTCTTACCATCCTGACCTGGGAAATTCATAAAAAATACGAGGAAAAACCGAATTCAATACAAAATGACTGAGAGAGCGAGTATCAGTTGTAACAACAATATCATTGGAAGTTTTAAAACGATTAAAATGTAGCTTTATGATAAGGTTGTTTTTTTTATACAACGTAAAATCATGGATTATCGTTAATCCTCAACCCCTTACACCTTGCGCAAATTTGGTTCGATTCTTCCCTCTGACGTGATATTGGCAAATAAGGGAAAGGTGATATTCAAATTTGATAGAAACCAATTACAGGTCCCCACCATGCAATGAAATATGAAACCCATAGGCCGGTATTCTGAAGTCAGGTTTGATTTAGACCATGGTCTAACTCTGTGCTAAAATTATGGAAAGCCAAACATGTCAAAATTTTCTCCTTCCATTGCATGTTTATTATGCTTACTGTGCTCTTTCCTAACTCGTGAATGGTGAAGAAAGTTATCTTATCTATCTTTCCAAAACAATTGAGAATGATTTTAGCGAAAAATGAGCTGGTACATTTATATTATATTGTTAAAGATTTATGCAACTATTGGCTGTCCATATTAAAACCACAACTTTAAACCAGATTTTAAATTAAACCCGACCTGAGAATACAGGCCAAAAGGTTTTACTTTATTTTCTCAGGATGGGGATGGTTTATTTTCTAATGTATTTCTTTACGTTTTACGTATCTAATGCATTCCACTGCTCTATAAACAGCAAGAACTGTGGTGTTAACCGGTTTAAATAGAGGACCACACCACTTATTTTACACCGGTGTTATATTGACAGTGTTAGTTTAACACCTATATAGGTGTTATTACAACACATTTGGTTGTTGCATTTACACTCTTTGGTGTTACGTTCAATCTCTGGGGTGTAGTTTTAACACCTCAGGGTGTGGTCCTCTATTAACACCAACTGGTGTCAGTTTTAACACCACGGTTTTACAGGGTAGTTTTAGCAGTTAACTTCTCTGCTATTTATGTGTTCATGAACGAATACAGATTCAAAAATACACAATAACATTTCTTCGCATCCTATGCCAAAACATGACGTAAACTGCTCATGACTTGCACCCGGGGTGGGGATGTCGGGGGGGGGGGGGCACTGAGCAGTGGGCACTTTTATAGTGTATCTTTATCACTTTGACATGTTTGATGTTTCCTTAAAAAGGGGATGTTTTCAGCTTCAAATACTGTTTTCGGCGTTTTGAGTACTTTAACTAGGCAAACTTTTTTTGTTTTACTTCTAGGGATTTAAGTCACCTATCCTTGGCTTTTGTGACGATACGGGTTTTAGGCCATCTTAGAGGTATTTTTTTCCGAAATAAGGTAGATTACTTTCATTCACGTTCATTTCCAAATGTGTGGACGCGCGTGGGTATAGCTCAAATTTTGGAGCAAAATATGTGTGAAAAGGCTTCAATGCAAGTTAATTTTAATGTAACTGCATAGTATTTTTCTCTTTTCCAGGCTTGTTTGGTGTTCCGAGTATCTTGGTGACCGTTCTATCACTTTGGATGTCAACATTGCACATATCCCACGGACATGGGCTTGTCTCATCCTACCTCCATATTACCATTATATCAATCCTTTTTGTGACCCGTTTCCCTGTGGTTTGGAAGTGCAAGAAGGCCTGGAAGAACCCCAGGAAATCACAGGAAGAATATCTGAAAGACATCATCAAGGCAAATGCGCAATCCGAATACTCAAAAGACTTTGGACTCTTTTCAGTAACATCTTTGGCGGACTTGAGGAAGAAACATACATTAACCGACTACGAACGGTACAGGCCATACGTAGATCGTTTGGAGAAAGGTGAAACAGGTTTGTTGGCAGGTGACCCTGTTATACGGTTCGCGCTCACCTCCGGAACCACAGGAAAAGCTAAGATGGTGCCGTACACTGAAGCCTATCAAAAGAATCTCTTCAAGTGGGCATTTGGAATACACTTCGATGTCAGGGCGAACTGTTTCGGTCATGACGGTCTCCAACGAGAGCTGTACATGTATACAGCACCAAAGGTAAGGCATTCAGAAGGCGGCGTCTTGATGGCCCCTGCATCAGTAATGACTAAGACCTTAAAACGACTCTTGTTTTTGTACTCAACACCTGCAGTTGGTTACGACATCAGTGATCCTATTGATTCCGTTTATGTCCATCTTCTTTTCGGGCTCCGTGATCCAAACCTTCGTAGCATCAACGCCAATTTCACTTCAAACCTGATGTCAGCAATGCGAATGGTTGAGCAACAATGGCCCGAGTTTGTTCGAGACATTGAACTTGGAACCGTGACGACAACCAATGTTCCACCTGACATTCATAGAGCACTTGTAAAGGAGCTTGGAGGAGGGGATAAGGCTAGAGCTACAGAATTGAAGAAGGAGTTCCAGAAGGGTTTCGAAGGCATCATGAAGAGGGTCTGGCCACACATGAGATATGTTCAAGCAATCGATTCAATAGGCCTCAAGGATGCTCTCCTGAAATCATATGCGAAAGGTTCTGATTTACTCTTATAATGTACTCTCATCGTCGCTATAATTCATGCCTAATATCTATGAAATTATATTTATATAAAAAAAGAAAATTTTTCATCTAGGTTCGAGAAATCCCCCGAAAACAAACAGAAAATAAAACTTTAAAAATGTTTTCATGATATGGATCGATCATGTAAACTCTGTCATTTTCTGAAATATCACGATCATGATCTATAACCAAGACTTGTTCCCCTATTTTTAAAATAGAACTTCATTTTTCATATGTATCCATCTCTACAATAGTAATTCGTCTTGAGTTTATAATTTTGTCTTTTCAATTTTTATACAGGTTTGACGCTGTATGGTGGGGTGTTTGGTGCTTCCGAGGGTTTCTTCGGGTTTAACCTCTGGCCAAAGTCATCGGGCAAAGATGAATTTGTTCTGTTGCCAGGCACAGCAATCTACGAATTTATTCCACAGGATAATATGCAAGTGCTTACGAACAACCATGAGTTTATTTTAAATATGTTCATAAATAACGCACTTCCGTAATCATTCCCGTGATTTTTGTGGTTCCACAGGGCAACCTTGTCGACCCACTAATTATTTTACTCTTTACACCAGTTCATTGTCCGAAATCATTCAATCCCACCAATGTGTTGAGCGTGTCTGTGCTGATGAAACAAACATTTATATTGCAATTAAGCTATATTTTAGCAGCTTTGATGTCATTCAGGAATGGTATATACAGGACAACGAACGAAATCTGAAATACATGTAATCCTCTTATCTTCCAGCGTCAGAAGCACTGCGTTTATCTCCAAATTAACCACTAATGTTTATCTGAACTCTGAAGGGTAGTGATTGTGAACTTATGTGATGAATGGCTATAATCTTTTCTCTTACATCCACTTAAATGGGCAATAATGTGTAAAGTTTTGCTGCGAGACTCGTTTCTCACCAATGAAAAAAAGTATTAAAAAAGAGAAAGAAATACGAGCGTGTTCTTACTTTCCTACTGTTTTTTTGTAAATTAAAGGCCAAACCTAACGGTGAATCAGTGTTTGTCTCAAACAGTAAGCAAGTATCTTACGTGCATTATAAGTAGGATAAGATCTTGATTGCAATTTTTTTCTGTCATCAGTATCACAGTGAAGAAGGGAAAAAGATATGACAAACCTTGGGTGAATCTGTGGGTAACGTCGGAATTTGTAGACAGGGGTTAGATTAAATTTCACATAACAAAAGAGAGGCCTTTCCACAAAGATAGACCGACATTTGCAAAACCTGTTTCTCCATACCTTATGATCTGTGAATGTACATGCTTTTTTTTAATAATGTGGAATCGTCCAATGCTAGGAGTCCACTGGGCCGTCGCCAGTTGGCGCCAATGCAAAGCAGCTGTGGCTCCCAGTGTCTCCAAAAAGGTGTCTAGTGACGTACAGTGGCTCAAACGCTGCCTCCCAACTAAAGCGTGGTGGTGCGTAACGGCGCCAAAATTGAATTTGGCAAGATGAAAATTTCGCGTAACGGCACAAACAATGAAATTTGGCGCCGTTACGCGCCACCATGCGCCAGCTGGGAGGCAGTTGGGTCGCTGCACGCCACTGGGCTTCTTTTTTTTTGGCGACAATTGGCGCCACAGCCGCTTCGCATTGGCGCGAAGTGGCGCAAACTGCCCAGTTGACTACTAGCATTAGTAGCCCTATAGTTGTTCCGATCGACTCTCGCCTTGTAATCAAAATGGCCATGAGTTGTGTTTGTTTGCCAAACCCCATCATCACTTATTCCATACAATGCTTTGTTCCAGAACTGAAGATCAACCGGAGACTTTCTTTATTGATGAGCTCCAAGTTGGTGGCATTTACGAGGTCGTCATTACTCAAGTGTTCGGTTTCTACAGGTTTAGATATGGTGACGTCATCCGAGTCCGGCGATTTCACTTCAATGCTCCCGTTGTGGAATTCATGTACAGGTATTTCATTTCCTGTCTTTGTTTCATTGATGTACATGTAGCTATCAGAGAACCCATCAGAATAGAAAATATGCTGAGAAAAATAATGTGCGTTGTTTCCTCTCACAAAATGTGTAATTTGGATAGCAGTAAAATTAAAAGAAATTTTGTATGGTACCAACTGAAGCCCTGAAAAGGAATGAATGATGCAGATGGTGAATAAATTTATTCACAGTCTTTACATTCAAGAGATATTGTAAATATTGCTCACTTATTGCAAGATTTTTTTTTTTTTTTTTTTTTGCTTTTAAATATTTCGATTATCCTTAGCGGTGATGTTATCTATATTCAATAAATGACCTTTAACTTTATTTTCAACTTTTTCGTTTATTGATTTATTCAACTTCAATTGCGCAGTCATATGTATCCATTTATTCATTCGTCAATTCATCGCAGCTGTCATCATGAAGATGGTCTCCTTCAGGAGAGCTTTCGACATGTAAAGAATATAATAATGTCCGGGTCCACGTAACATGAAGCTATAGCGGGTTTTGGCAATCGCGACGGGAACAAAATAATTCTACAACAAAGAAAATCTAGTGAAAATGCCCGTCAAATCACAATGGACGGCTGAGAGGCCTTTGTCGGAAATCATGGTGAACCGAGACTGCCGATCGCCGTAAGATTCTGAGCTTACGAAAAATGCAAATATGCCGAATATCCACAGTCCCGGACGAAACTTCCGTTTTGACTCACTGATTTTTGACAAAGACTGTTTTGTCATGAAGGGCTTTTCACAATATATTTTTTATGTTGCAGAATCCGTTCCCGTTGCAATAGCGAAAATTGCCTATCAGCGATTAATCATGGGATTATTTCTACAAAATCTTGTATTGATTAGTGTGTATGATCAATACAAGAAGTCAGCCCCACGATCAATCAATATGCTTTTTGTTACGGAACCCTGAACTCAACCAATGGCACAATACTTTGGCATGTTGGGATTGATTAACGACTGTTAATTCATTTCCGTTGTCCAGGTCAGGTCAAATCCTCAATGTGCATGCAGAGAAACTTGACCAACATACTGTGAAGACTGCTATGGATGCTGCCGTGGGCCACTGGCCCGGTGTTTCCCTTGAGGAATATGCTGTAGCTGAGAGTACTCTCCTTGATCAACTAGGTAAGAAGTGTTTCCCGATCAGAGTGTTCCAAAAATATCCTCAGACATCACGATCGAGATAATAGGCTATTGAACAGCATTCAAACTTGTGTGATTTCTTAGTCTTATGTGTTAACTTTAAGGTCAATTCCACAATCAAATCAAGTTGATTTGAATACCAGCCAACCGCCTATCAAGCACAGCAGTGAAAACCCCTTCAAAATCCGTCGTAAAACAAGAAAGTTATGATTTTTTCAGGTTTTGCTTGATTTCACAAACGGCGATGACCGATCGGGTAAAATGTGGATAGAATTTAACACGTCTTCTCATTAACCAGTTGCATAATTATCATTCTCCTCATGTAGTGAAGACTGATGCTGATCATAGACCGTACTATGTGGTATTTCTTGAGCTGCTTCCTCCCCCGGAGAGAGATTCTATGGACAGCATCAAACTGGAAAAGGTAATATTCTAACGGGAATCTCGTACCATCATTCATTGATTTATCGGATTTTTTGTATTCACTCTTTTATTTCAAAGCACATACAGTGGTATCGATAAAACTTAACTGATTTTCCTAATGGTTGTTTAAGGTGCCTGACTATACACTTAGTCTGGGGTTCGATCCGCAGCCACGGCACTAATGAGCAAGGCAATTAATCAACATTGCACTTTTAACCTACATTCAATTAAACGGAAATGCTATACTCATTCTTGGAAACTATGTGAGCACTTTTTAAAAAATATCTTTGAATTTTAATAAATGAAATACAATTTAAAAGGAAGGTTAGTGTCGTACAGGGAATTGAACCCCGGTCTTTTGCAAAGCCATATCATATTTTTATGCGATATCAGTACATGTATAGCCTTCCAGATCCATTCTTACTTTTGAGGAACAATGATTGTTACTGAAACATATGACAGAGCCATGTTCCCGATTATGTTTACCAGCATTTTGTTTTAAAGGCTTAAGATTCAGCTTTTCCACATTCGTAACCGTTTTTGTAAATCTGAGTCGATATTAAAGAATCCTGTCTGTCGCCGATTTCAGAAGGTCTTTGTCGAAAATTTGAAAAAAAAACCGGGACAGGTCATTGTCGTAAGTTTCGGAGCTGACAAAAACTTTTAAATATGCTGTTTGTCCAGAGTCACGGACCAGGGGCGGGTCCAGGATTTTCCAAGGGGGGGGGATTCGTATTGGAAAACGTAGACAACCCTATAAAAAAGTTTTCACTACCAAATCGAGGTCATTTGTTCTTGGAAAACTTCGACAAGGAAAAAATAACAAAGAAATAAAGGTCTTCACTACTAAATCGAGGTCCAAGTTCCAAGAAAAATGTAAAAAATAGCCATAAAAAGATAGAACACAAAATCTAAAAAAAAGGGTCCGCACTTCCAATATGCATAACATCGTCCACTAGAAAAGTTGTTGGCGTCTCTCAAGGGGGGGGGGTACGCGCCGGATGTGCCCCCCCCCCCTCTGGATCCGCCACTGTCACGGACGGTTCTGTTGTTTCTATTCACCAATTTTCGACAAAGACTGCTTTATCATAAAGGCCTTTGCAATTAGATTCTCTACGTTCCAGAAAGCATCTGTGTAGTTATTGCAAAAAAAACTCCTCAATAAAATGGTCATCACAACAAATCTGCCAGTGATGGACAATAAAGGAAATCTGGAGATTTCCAATGAATATTTTTGATCAATGATGAACTATTTTTGGTAGGTTGACGAGGAGCTCTGCCATCATTCCTTCACGTACAACTCGTTCCGCGAAAAGGGAGCCATAGCCCCTCCCTTGGTGCACATCGTGAAACCCGGCACATTTGTTCGTCTGCACACTTTTATCCTGAATAACAGCACGACATCTGCCAACCAGTACAAAGTCCCGCGGAAACTGCGCACGAAGGAAACCCTCCAACTCATGCTGGATAACTCCATTTATCATCGTGAAGAGAATGCAAATTCCAAGTGAAAACAGTCAGGAAAGGCTTGTATCATTCGAATAAACAGTTTTAACATTCTGGTTTGTCTTCCAACTACAATTCCTGCCATATCTGTAATGTGCCATATCTGTATATCTTCCATATCTGTTCTTAATACAGGGTTTTGAATTATCAATCAATAAAGAATCAAATCGAGTTTAAAATCTTAGAGTTGTCATTGTAAGTTTTAAACCAATGAAAAAGACTACTTCTTAGAACTCGCGGCCAGGTGTTCATATGCCCAAGATACACATACGTCGAAAGTGGACCGAGGCCGGCCCCATAGACGCGTCGACATATGTTATCAGCTCACTACTTTTGATTGCCGGACTGGACGGAGTCCACCTGAAAGGCGGCAATTACGACTGTAGCGAACAATTATTGCTATTAAACAAACAATAGAAAATGTTGACTAGAAAAGATGGGCACATGTGTCACTTCAATAGGCGAAGTGGATAAATAATCTAAAAGCGATTTTAGTCTTCTTCTGGCGTATGTGTAACGTCACCCATTGCATGCTTGAGGCCAGATCGAAAGCCGGCGTTGGAGGAGGCTTCAAACCAGACGCATGTGTAATTCGGGCCATAGTTTTACAGAACACTTTCAGTAAACATTGCATTCTAGATGATAACGTCTCCAGTTGAGGTTGATTTGATCTGGTGGACAGGTTTTTCAGTGTCTTGATTGTGTGAATTAAAAAGAGAATAAGCACCGATGGAAAGGTGACGGACAAACCATATCTCCCGCCGTGGCTGAGTCAATTGTGTCCTATAAAGCGTTGCGATTGATTCGATCAACCTCAGTTGTATGGAAATCCATCAATGTCAATTTCTTTTACAGGAAATTTGCAAATGTCTATTTACAAATGTCCTTTGTAAATAAAGAGAAGCACACTGAATTTTCAAGAAACCAATGTATAGATATTCATCGTATCTGGAAAATATTTTTAACAAACATGTATTTTAGATATTGACGTTACTGGCTTTCCATAGTTGTGGTTTATGGGATCTTTCGCAACTCTTTGTAAGACGGGGCGCAGGAAACGCTGTGACTTTGTATGTTCTATCAGGACGTCTGTTAGCACATTGTTAGCGTTGAAAACGTTTCTGTGCGATCGGTACGGGCTATGCTGAACTGAGTGACGGTGAAATACTTCAATTTATTTGATAGTTCAGAAGACCAGAAGTGTCCTTTACACTAAATAACAAGTTGTCCATAATATCAGGAAGAGTTATCAATTTCGGTCCCAACATTGATTATGATTGACTATGAAAGCGATCTTACCAATCGCTTTTACATAAGTTTTAATGTATAAAGATAAGAAGTATCCTTTTTTTTTTTTTTTTATAAATCACCTTTTATTCATAAAAAAGGGAATCAATTACAATAATGGGCCCATGTTACCAGTTCTAAACGAACGTAATACAGGGCAACATAAATTGAATACAGTAAAGATATACATAAACAAACATAAAACAAGATATAATAATTATTTACATATCAAACGCGTCAATTCAATTCATAGCAAAATTTATACTTAAAGTAGTGAGAAGGTGGAAGGAGGGGATGTGCTGTCCCGTGGTTTAACTTAGGTTGTTCTTATTTTAAAATGAGGTCATCGTACTAACATATGGAATTACAAAAATATATAAATTATGCAATTATGAATATATGAACAGATAAAGTGTAAATTCACATAGGTAGGCCTAAATCTTGAGTTTATATTTTGTATATGTAACAGGTGTGATATATTAAAGTATATGATATATTACAGTCTGGCATACATAAATGAAACAAGAATGGTTGGAATGGGGAAGAATGAGGAAGCAAGGGCTGATGGAAAAGAAATGGTGTGGAATAGGTTGGAAAGAAGAGAAGAAATAGGAAAAGGGGAGAAGGGAATATAGATAGAGAGGTAGAGAGGGGGTGAAGTATAAGGGGAAAGGAATCAGCCCTTACGCCATAATAATCTGTGGCAAAAAGAAGCTGCTGAAAACTGCTTATTTAATAAAAGAGAGCCAATGGAGTAAATTAGAAAATCAAAAAGGGGCCTAAGCTTTCGATCCTAGCAGAATCTTCGTCGGACTAATAATACTAATAATAATCTGAACAGCATAATATTGACGGAAAAATGAGCAAATAATTATCTTTAGATGTACAACAATCATATTGGGGAAATTCAAAATGAGTCAGTGAAGAAGTGTCATGTCGGTCCACTGTGGTTCACTCTTTGCATTGTAGATCACGTATGAACCAATTAGTGCTAGTTTACTCATTGTAAGGATAACATCTTTGTATTTCCTTGAACCGACGTGGTGTAGAATTGTCTTAATTTGCTGTTTATTGTCTCTGGTAACCACCCCTCTACTTCCGACTTCAAAAAATACCAGATGCGACTCAATTCTTAGATATGATGTCCCTATTCAGCTGAACGTACCTCACCTCCTTACGTTCTCTCGCCTTACGAATATTAGGTTCAAAAGGAACTGTCAACTCAATGAGTACAATCTTTGGAGGGGTAGATTCTGGGAAAAAGAGAGTTATATCTGGTTTCTCTGTGGTGACTATGACATTAGAAGGGATTGTACCACCATTAATTCTCATCCCTGGGAGGTCAGCATACAAATCAAGTCTTATGCCATTGCTTTCTGCACAACTTTTCAATTCCTTTGCAAGGTAACCTAACACGCTATTGTGTCGGTATGTAAATCTGCCTTGAGTAAGGACAACAGTGCACATATTTAAAATATGGACCAAAGAGCCGGTACAATTGCATAGACAACATTTTTCATTCATCTTTTTACCCCATAACTTGAGATTTTGGGGAGTTGGAAGGCTATCGATTGCAGCCCTCGAGGCAAAACTTAGGACACCTCTGGGTAAACCATACATAATTGTTTTCCACGTAAGATCGCTTTTTTCTACTTCTAACAAATGTAATAAGATACCCTGTTTTGCGAGCTTCTGTAAACGCTCTGACCAGTTATCGTTTTTCTCTTTCACGATTACATTTTTAATTGCCCTTTTCATTGATTTCCATTGTTGTGAATCATCATTATTCGTATCCCTTGCTGTTTCCATCATTTTCATTGATACTTTAACGCCAAATTTCTTGTTTTTACTAGACCATTTACTTTCCCTTTCTATTTTCGACTCTACTGCATGCCTTACCTTTGGATCACCTTTGGTCAAGGTAGAGGCAAAAGACAATGTATGACACTCAAGATACAACTCTGATAATGTTTTTATATTCAATCCCTTTGATGCGTACAATATGGAAGGCGTTGCACCGTGACTGGGAATTTTCAGCCATTTTTTCAGCATTCTAGTCTGAATAGAATCAAGCGAGGTGAGTTGTGTATCAGTCAAGTTGTGTACAGTTAACAAATATCTGAGAGAAGGTAAGGCATACTGAGTGAACACACGTATTTTGCATTCAGTTCATAGCAAAAATTATTACATTTGATAAGAAAGGTAGCATTTTATTCGGGAACAACAAAGTAAATCCTAAGAGTCATCATGAATTCCTGTGTCATTTTATAATCTTGATCTAATATCTTTTTGTCTAATGCGAGAGTTTATGACGATTTTATTCCCTATATCACTTAAACCGTCAATGCGTGTCTGACGTGTGGATTCCTATCGGAATGTTTGAGTTGAAAACCTTAAGGGGGTATCTCACATTGTCGGTTAAATGGCGGTTCACGGCGGTTTTCCCCCGGAAGTTGGATGCAATTAGAGCCCTTAATTCGGACAATTCGCTTTCAGTGGGTCACATTGTTTCTTATTTCTGTTTTAATTGTGACTGCCAAAAAACCAATATGCAAATTGAACATGAATTCGCCATTTGGAAATTTCTTATTCGTTCAAATTTTTGTTAAATTATTGTATGCTCTAACTTCAAATCTAAATTCACAAATTTGATTCAAGTTATCAGTTGATTATCAAATTAACATTATTCCCAAGAATTTTTCTAATAACATGTTTACATGCATTTTGTTTATTACTCTATTATATCCTGTTTATAACTACCTATTATTTTCATTATTCATATTATTTGTTGATCTCTTTGTTACCAGGGCCACAATGAAGACCACCAAATTGGTGATGTGTGCCACCCTCTATAATTTTCAGAAATAAAATATATATATCTAGGTCGGCTGACTAGAGCGTATCGGTCCTTGCTAACATGCTGGACAATGCATGCAAGAAGATCCGATCTGAAAATACCAAGGTCAGTACTTAGAGAAGAGGGAAAGGTAATGCTACATTAATAATCAAAATGAAGTTTCGGGCGTCGATTGCATAAAATCGGATGAAAATAAACAGAGCATGGAAAGGCATTTGGCGTTATGAAAAATAACTGTAAATTTATTTATTTATTTATTTATTTCGGTATTAAAAAACATTGCACATAGCAGCCTTACGGCTGAATTGCGTACAATTTAAAAAAATGGTTGATATATTCAATACACATACAATAGTTGATCAAAATAAGATATTGACAAATGATTTTACTAGATAAAGTTTTTATAACATAATTCAATACGGTTGCTTTGGGATGTATATGGCATGCCATCTTTCATATAATTTATGTACCCCATGCAAACCAATCACCTCTGCTGCAATATTATACTGTATGATCACAGCAGAGGCAGCCAGCTGGCTTGCATGAATTAGGGCATTTTCGGTGCAAGTATAGAAGGATACAAAGTTTAAGGTCATATCATTCATACAATATGAGTGGAAATGGAAATATTGTTTTGTATCGACAAAACACTGATAAATTGCATTAGCAAACATGATAACGACTAGCGGGATGTCCAGCTTGAAATATATAAAAGGGTAAAAAGAAAATTGTGTCCAAGAACATCCAAGATTTATCATTTTAGCATAATTTATAAAAAAACATCTATAAGTAGTATAAGTCACTTTGTTGCTAATCTTTTAATTTCATTTCCTACATGTACTGCCAACTAAGCAATCAATTATTCATATAATTTATTATTTGGTATTATTTAGCCAGTTATTCAGATTTTGGGTTTGAGTAGCCTCACAATGAGTGGCAGTGTGCTCTTTTTATAGCGCTCGGTTTTGCACTTAATTTCAGAGTATTTCCCAGCATTCCGCAGGTTATGGGAGGTGCTAATGGCTCTGGTAGGAGGGAGCCAGTGATGGAATGGGGATGTCTCCTTTGTAAGGTTACTTGCTAGTTTCCCTTCTCTCTTCCAATGTTGGGAGGTGAAGAACAGTGAGGGCATCATCATAACTGATGTACCTTTGGCCAAGCATGAGGCGACACGCATGATTCTGAATTCTCTCTATCAATTTTTTTCTCTTTCTGCGTTAGGCCAGAATGCCAAACCGGGGAGCAGTATTCGAGTTTCGGGCGCACATATGAACAATATACTACTTTAAAATCCTCAAGTGGTAGCCGAAATCCTTTCAGGATCCGCATCATGTGTAGCCTCATGCTTGCTGCCTTGACCATTTCTGTAACATGGTATGACCATTTTAAGTCATCTCGTACGAACACACCTAAAAGTTTAACAAGATGGACTTCACCTAGTTCATGATCATCAATTTTTACTTTTGGGACACGTGTTGGGTTTCTAATAAACTGAACGTTCATTACAACACATTTCCTAGGGTTCAGTTTCATGCAGTTGTCTTTGGTACATTTCTCAAGTTCACTTACTTCTTCTTGGATTTTTGGTTGGTCCGTTGAATTCCTACATTCGAGCAGGGGGAGGTCGTCGACGTATTTCCAATATTGTTGGTCGCTATCCTTGAACAAGTCGTTGATCATGCAGATGAAGATTATCGGTCCAAGTCGAGTGCCCTGCGGAGTACCTGCCGAAATCTCCATCCAATCAGAGATAACATACACTCTGCTTTCGGTTGGAGAGGAAATTAGAGATCCAAGCCACCAATGACGGAGATGGAGATGCTCCCATATCAAGCAGTTTCCTAACAGCTAGCCCATGATCTATCCTGTCGAAGGCTTTGCTGAAGTCCATAGCCACCAGAGTTGAGACCGTTGGGGTTTATCGGCATTCTTTAGTATATCTATCAAATAATGTGCAGTTGAATGGCCTTTCCTGTTGCCGAACTGTGACTTATCAATCGTCTTGCCCACCAACCACTTCGCAATTAAAAAAAAAGGCGAAAAGCGAACTGAATCACTATGACCCGCAAGTCTCTCCTCCTGATATAACTGATTGGGGGGAGTGCAGGTGGACCACCGGGGTTTCCCCCATACTCTTATACGAATAGTGCAGTGGGTTCTTAACGTGCAAAGGTGGTGACTCTCCTCTACACGGGGCCTCCATTTAACGTCCTATCCTTGGGACGGAGTGTTTTCCATTGTAACAGAGCCTGCATCTATGAAACATGGGAGAGACGTTTACACACAACGCACTGGCTTCAGTCATCCGCCCGGGGTGGACTCGAACCCACGATCTTTGGTTCGACAGGCAGACGCGTTACCGACTGAGCCAACAACGCTCTCTTGTTTAAGCAGCGCCATTATATTCAAATTTATCTCAAATATTCTCAGCGTTGCATACCCCCCCCCCCCCCCAACAAAAAAATTGATTGATCTAGACGTTTTCGGCTACATTAAGTGTATTACTTTGGGTTTTCAATTGAACGAACTTGATTTCTCCAAAATGTTGTGAAATTTATGTTTAGGATATTGATTATCATTATTGTGTGTTCTGTGATGTGAAATTAATTCTCTACTTGGTATACTCACCGACGCAGGTAACTCAATTTTTCCATAATATGTCCACAAATGTCAAAGCTCCACTGAAGTTCGGAGCGAATATCCAGTAGATATTTAACTAAAGTTACTAAACGAAGGAGGACGCGATCAACTTCGAGCTAGTTCTTGTTAACTGGCGGATGATCAATAAATAACAGCGAAAGTCCAAAGTTATTGCACAATCCGATGAAAATTAAACTTGTCGTATCATCTTGTCCGTATAAATAACGAATGAAGATTTTACTATGCACACAATGAACGAATGATATAATCTACATGTATATGTGTCGACAGACACAAATATGACCAAATATGAAAAGCCAGTTATTTGCATGTATGTCGTGCAATCAAGAAGTTTACTCCTCGAGATCACAAGAAGAAGTGGGGCAAATCAAGCCAAACCTTGAAATAAAATGATTGGTTGAACCAAAGTTTATTGTCCATTCAATAACAAAAGCTGTAATTCGTCGGTAGTTTGTACAGAAAGTAAATGGTTCGGTGTTCAGAAAATCAATTCGGCGTGCAAGGTTTGGAATGCGCTTACGCGTAAAAAGTACAAAAAGTACCACAAAACAGAAAATATGTGTTCGCTTACAAAAATATGCGAAAACATGCGCTTTACAAAAGTGAATGGACTTTCAAAAAAAAAAGTTTTATGCGATGTGGAGTTGGTACACTTTCTACGTAAAACTACATTATTCACTAAAATGATATTAATATCATAATTATGTATCATCTGCAGCATTAGGTTAGTACTAGAGTATTGTATTCGTTAAGTAAGGTTAAATGTAAGTTTTGCTAAAGATCTTTGTAGATTCATGTCTAAATTTCTTCTCTTTCTCTCTCTCTCTAAAATACCGAAAATGTGTAAGGTTACATATACCTAATATACAAAATTTATGTATTATTACACAATGTAAGATGCATCTGATCTCGAAACTCTTCTGCATGAACTTTTTTTCTCTCTTTTTGAGGAGAAATGTTCTAATAGTGTAACATATTTGGTATATAAACTTTATTAGTGTGGTAGGTTTCACAGGACACGGTGTTCCGTGAAACTTACTACGTACACTACTACTACACTATTCTCCTTCGCCACGGAAACATTCAGAAGTTACATAAACTTTATTCTACACTATTCTACGTCATGCTTTAATAGTCAAGTTAGTTCAGTACATTGCGACAGGACCAAAAGTATTTCAGACGCTATAGACCCATTCATTGATCATTGTTTTGATTGTGTAATTGCTAGGAATTTCATATATTGATTCTGATGTTGATTTTTTTCATCTTCCTCTTTGGTAACACAATATGAACACGGAATAAATTGAATAAATTACAAAAAAAGGGCATATGGAAAATTCACCCACGCAAGTGTTGTAAAAAAGAGAGAGAGAGTGAGAGAGATAGAGAAGGTGATTTTTTTTAACACGTGCACACGTTGGTATCAATAATGCATAAAGCATTTTCATTTATTTGATGCAAGATAAGAGCAATGATGGTAAAGAGGAAAGGGGTCGTTTGGTACCCCCCCCCCCCCCTCAAGTCTTCTCCTGACAGCTCCGAGTTCGAATTTCCAAGAAGGCCACTTATATAATAAGGTCTCCCCAAACAATGATGAGAAAGGATCAACGGGATATTGGATAGTTATACACTTTTAAAATAGTTGGGCAAAAATGCCAAACTTTTAACCAACCTTAGGTAACATACCGTCCACACAACTATTGGTTAAAATCTGCCCAAATAGGGTAATAAGAACTAATAATTGGGTAAGAAATTTACTCAATTGGATAATAATTGCCCAGAATATATATGTTTCACCAACATACATTACCCAACACAATAGACAGTATGTTGCTCAACATTTTAAGTGTGTAGGGCAAAATACAATACACACAAACAAATCATGCTCAACTTTAGTCTGGAAATTGCTGGTAAAAATGGGGGGTCCTTACATAGAGTAGATATGGAAAAGACTGTCCCCTTTGAAGTGAAGGGGAGAAGGAATGTATAGGGGACAGTAAAAACAGTAAACTGTATAAAAACAGATGGCTTGGTTAAAGGGATGGTCAGGGCTGAAAATATTTATATCTGAATAGAGTAAAATTCACATAGCAAAATGCTGAAAATTTCTTCAAAATCGGATAAATAACAAGTTATTGAATTTTAAAGTTTATAAATATTTTGTGAAAACAGTTATATACACATCGTCATGAATATTCATTAGGTGGGCTGATGATGTCGCATCGCCACTTTCCTTTTTCTTATGTTGTTACATGAAATCATAAATGTTTCATTTTTTCAATACATATGTAAATGATGTGTCTCCGTTATGATGAAATAAGTTGTGGCAATAAATAACTAATACACTTAATCAGTTTTCGATCCAATTGTTTTAGTTCTTGGTAGAAAATTTTTGAATAAACCTTATTTCATATAATAAAATGCAAAAGAACAAGTGGGGATATGACATCATCAGCCCACCTAATGAATATTCATGACGACATGACTAGAACTGTTTCACCGGAATAATGCACATTTTTTAAATTCAATGACTTCGTTATTTGTAATCCGATTTGGATCAAATTTTCAACATTTTGCTTTGTGAATTTTGCTCTATCTACTGAGATAGAAATATCTCCAGCCTGGACCATCCCTTCAAGTAACGTTATGGCGCTCCGTTTTACTACTTAATCAAAATAAAATATCACAGATAATATAGTCAACAAACATGACAAAGACAATTTTTGACATGTGGACA
The DNA here is from genome assembly GCF_037042905.1 of Lytechinus pictus. Classification (NCBI taxonomy): domain Eukaryota; kingdom Metazoa; phylum Echinodermata; class Echinoidea; order Temnopleuroida; family Toxopneustidae; genus Lytechinus; species Lytechinus pictus. The sequence continues at coordinate 7,437,993 of NC_087257.1, read as the reverse complement.
AATTTAGTTTTATGTTAGCGCCCAAAGAATTGGATATAATTAAAACGTGCATCACTGGAATAAAGAAAATGTAATTGAAAATGATTTGCAATCCAAGTAGGCCTATATCAATGGCATGGATTCAAGTTAAATCCAACACACAATTACAAATATTTCACAAATTGTATGATATGCAGTTGATATTTAGAACGGCAAATTAGTACCTGATGATCATTGCCATGTTATGAATAATTATGTCCTGTAAATTGATAGATAATCGAGATTAAAAGAGTTTCTGACAGCATATAGCATTATTGTTTTGTTTTTTATGCGTTTTGTTTTATCTAATTTGTGACTCTGTTTATTCTTTAATTTTTTTTTATTTATCAATGAATGTAACTTTTTGTTTGATTTTGTAAAAATTCTTAGTATTTGATTGAAATTCTTTGTTTGGATTTGTAATCAATGAATAAACTTGAAACTTGTATCGAACTATCGGAGTTGGAGTTCAATTCAATTTAAATAAATTCTTTATTCCATTTCCATTCAAAACATAAAAAAAGTAATATAAAGTAATACAAATCATATACAATTTTACAGACGAGCATTCTTACTTCGTAAAACAAAAAAAACAGTATAGTATTGAGCATAAATGGAAATGAGGGGGGGGGGTCCACTAAAAAGCAAAGCTTGTAAAGTGTGGATCCTTCTTGGAAATGAAGAAAATATTCATATATGCGTTTATATACAGGAAAGAAAAAAGAGAAGGAACAAAAAGGTCGAAATCATATTGAAATAAGCATAATTACAAAACAAGTGCAAAGTTATTCACACATAGAGGTCATCGCTGTGAATGATATGTTGCGCAATAGACAGAAGAAAAGCAGAAAGAGAGAGGGAATGACAAGACATAGAAGACAAGTCAAAACAAGAGATAGGACAGTACAAGACAAGATAACATAATAAGTAATAAAAAAAGTTTAAAGGAGGAAAAGTCAGAATGGGGAAGGGCTGAGTAATAATGTTTTCACCAAGACATTTAAAGACTCTATCCTCTAAATGGATTATTAGGGAGCTTATGCAACCACTGCGCAGACGCTTCCTGGAACATAGAGAATCTATTGTCAAAAGCGCTTACAAAGAAGTCTTTGTCGAGAATCAGTGATTCAAAACAAAACGGCTCACGCAATAATTTGCAATTATTCGTCAGCTCCAAATCTTGGGAAGATCTGCTCTCCCGGCTTCACCATTTCTCGACAAAGACCTCAGAGCTGATCATACTGTGATTTGACTGGCATGTTCAATGTATTTACTAAGTTCTTGAATCCGTCTTCCATTGCAGTTACGAAAATTCGCCAATAACATTCGGAACGTGGTATCATCAGGAATGGAAGGGGTTATGGTGGTTCTGACACCGCATCTAACATTTCCTTTGGTACGCAGACAAGATATTTGTTTACTTACCATTCCCCTCTTAGACGACCAGCGTATGCAACTCCTTTACATATTATCAAGTTGTCTTGTTTACACATCTGCTTCCATGTCGTGTGGGCGTCACGCGCGTGAAACATTCCCCATAGACTTGTGTGTTAAAATGGCACTTTTGAAAAATTCATAAAAATAAACATGAAATTAGAGGATCGAATGTTTACTACCGTTGGATAGGATACATATCTGACATTCCATATATGACCAGAGAAGGGTATCGTAGCCAGCTCATATAAAAAAATAAATCGCCATTTATGAAGATAACTATGATGGGATCAAATTTATCAACTCAAACAGTACAATAGCCCTATAATGCTTCCGCCAGTCAAAACATAGTTCCAAAGTCATTGATATATCTTTCCAATTTGGGCAAAGGAAGTTCAGTAGTTACCATTTCTAGAATCAGTGTTAGATTTTCAATTATATTCATACACTGTTGTCAATCAGCAACATCAAATTGAAAAAAAAATCGAATGGGTTGGGTCGAACGAATATCTGTAGCCTTCCTGTTGTAATTAGGCTCATGAAACCTGTGACTGCGGCGAATATTTTAATGCGTCTTAATTGAAGTGGAGTTCATTCGGTACGCACGTATGGCAAGACATTTTAAAATTTAAGCCTATTTCTTGATATCAAGAATTCGATTTCTTGATATCAAGAAATGAATTCTTGATATCAAGAAATCGAATTCTTGATATCAAGTAATGGTTTTGTGTAGTAAAGCAATGGTAATTCGTGATATCAAGAAATCGAATTCTTGATATCAAGAAATGAATTCTTGATATCAAGAAAAAGGCTTAAATGTTAAAACGGCTTGCCATACGCACGTATATGTTGAACATGACTGAACGGTACGTACACTTGAAATCAGATTATTGAACTCCATTTGGTTTTGACCCCACTCTGAACTTAACCATCGCCTCAGCACGGAGGTGGATTCGAGCGTGTAACACAGAACATATGAATATTTCACGTGACTCGTTCCCACCTGCACTTCACCATTGTTATACCGAATCTATACAACACCAGCAGCACTCCTCAACTCAACCCACCCAGTGCAGTTGGGAACATTACCAGACTAACATCATGGGCGGTACACGTCTGCTTCGATGGAAGCTCCTAGGAGTGGCAGGACTAACGTTCTGTATGGCTTGGTGCCTCCTACAGGTGGCTTCTGACCACCAGGAACAGATGTGGAAACGCATTTTGGCAGGTAAGAACCTACCTCTTCCCGGAAAACTATCAGAAGTTTCAAGAAAGTGGCTGCATCTGCCTAGCTGTTTGACTAGATGCTAAAACAAGAGCTTAGAAGTTTATTTCATATCCCATTACTTTAATTTAATTTCTGTGTTTATAAGCCCCACAAAAAAGTTCTGCAACTCAATGATTGAGGGACGATCTATTTTTTTTTGTATTAATGGTGAAACTGGAATCAATGGAACGCTTTATTATTCCTCTTTACATTGATTTGCAATTTTTAGTGATAAAGGAAACAAAAATACATACCATACAAACAAAGAAATAGACTTGGGAATTACAGAATTGTGCAGTTACCCTAAATAAAGGGCAAATTCAGAAGTGAAATGTTGCAAAATGCACTGTTTTCTAACCTTTTATTTAGAATTTTTCCAAGGAGGCAGGTGACAAGGAATGTTTGGGTGTCTTCATTAGTGTGTCATTAGGGTTGAAAGGAGTGGTTTGTGTTGTTAATTTAAGAGATGTCTATCGACTGTTTGCATGATTGAGTGTTTGCTTGAAGTGAAAGCTTTCATAAATTTAAATGTTCAACAACGATGAAACCAACATTCTCAGCTTCTATAAATTCAAAAATTTAGACTTTTTGAAATGACAGGGTTCAACATTCAATAGAACCACACCACAGACCTGGCTCAAATCGGACCCTAAACACGTAGTGTAGGGCAAAATTCTTTATAAAGTATTTAAGTGTTTTTATACCCTCGCAAATTGGACCGTAAACACGTACTTTTCCCAGCGAAATATATACCCTTTTTTCATTAGTACTTTTTACTCCCTTAATCCGTTACGTACATAACGTGCCCTATCTTGAAAAGGAGAACTTTTGTACGTGTTTTGGGGGTCACGCATGGTATCCAATCGAGTTGCAGAACTTTTTTTGAGGGGTTTAGCTAATCATCATCTTGACGATTGTCTTGAAAATCATTAAAAAAACAGAAGCAAAAGAACTGACTATAATGTACCTTGCAAATATTTTTTTATATTGATGCGATGCAGCGAGTTTCCCTTCTAAAGTTCTAATAATACCCTCGTTGTTATTAAGTTGTTGTATGGAGCTTCTATAGTGAAGTGACATTTTTTTCCTAACTCGTTCGCGTGAGTACCAACTCGTTTCCTTGAGTGATAAAAACTCGTTCACTTAACTTCCAAATTGTTCCCTCCACGTATCTCGCGTTCCCACGATCTATAAGTCGAGGGACCTAGTTATGAAGACGAGGGAAGGAAATATAAGTTGTGGGAATGAATTAGGACAAAAAAACTTGTCATGTCAGCCTTGGCATACTTGGGCTCTGTAGCCATGCAACCTTGAACTCAAGAAATCGATTATTAATATAATAGTATTTAATTGAAAAGGGAAAACCGTGCTCCGGCTTCCAGAGAACGACTCGGCGTGCTGTTATAATAAAAACCACTGAGGACAGGGGTTCTAACAGTACCATAATGAGTCAAAATATAAAATATATAATTAAAAAAAAAATTGAGGAAACACTACATCTGTAGTCGTTAGTGGCTTAGTGCAAAATTTCAAGAGAGTTGCGAGCGAACTTTCCCCAGTTTTAATCTTTGCTGTTTGCTCTTGAAACCTTTAGGGTGTAGCTTGCTACTTCCTAAGTCCTTTTTGTAAGGAACCTTGAATCAACTTCGCATTCCCCTACCATGAACGTTCTGATATCTTTTCTCCATTTGGCATCGCGCTGTAATGATAGTTTACCTGACAATTCTCTATATAATTCTCATTACGGATTTTTACCAAAGCTTTGGTCAGACTTATAAGGCCTGGGGGCCGTTTCATAAAGCTGTTCGTAAGTTAAGAGCAACTTTAAGAACGACTGGTGATCCCTTATTGTGGTAAATGGTATATTCATTGGCGATGGTTACGCGCGGAAGAAAGGATCACCAGTCGTTCTTAAAGTCGCTCTTAACTTACGAACAGCTTTATGAAACACCCACCAGGTCCTCCACATTATAACGTCGATTTGTACAAAATAGAAAATCAATCTTTACCCAGTTATAAAAAAACGTTTATTTTGTACAATGGTTGTTTTAACCAAATCATGGTATACACACTCAGTATTTCCATTCTTGAAATATTGTTATAGAAAATACATCGTTTCCAATGTTTCATTCATTTTTCCTGTATGTTTTGAATAATATTCTGGTGAATACCAAGGTTCTTCATTATTGCTTCAAAAGTTCATGAAATCACTCCTAGGGAAGGAATAGTATACAGAAAAGGAAATTCATTATCATGACTAGGGCTGCATTTTGATATACTTTGCGTTGTTTAACCATTTGTTAACTGTAATATAACAAGTTCGCATTTCTTCAATACACGATAATTACTGCCAAGTGACTGCATGTTTATGGATTCTAAAAAACAAGTTTCCGATAAAAAATAATTAAAGGAAATTTTTCAACATGACAATGAGCTCGTTGCCATGGTAGTGTACTTTGGAACGGGATTCATAATGATGTGATTATTTATTGATTTCTCCTTTTGTTCATACACGGGAGTCTATTTCCCATGCCCCCCCCCCCCCCTTAAAAAGGCAACATCAAAAAAAGCAAACAAAATATATAATCAAAAGTGATTTTCAGGAGTAAATTCATATGGTTCGTATGTAAAACTTCAGCATATATCAAAAAGAATATCAGTTTGCTCTAAATCGTCCTCTGTCAATTAAAGCAAACGCAGAGCAAATATTTGTTTTTGGTTTTCGTAACTACATTACAATAGGTTTTGTGCCAAAATGAAAGAAGCGATTCGAGTAAAGTGCAGGCACTCCCATTTTTTAATGTCTATATACGTATGATTGCCATATAATTGTAGCAGTAGTAGTAATAACGACATATTTACCCAGGATTCAGTTCAATAAAATAAAAAGAAAATAGTATCCCATCGGGCCCTGCTTACATGATGAAGTTACAATTACCCCCTGATTTAGCTGGGCTGTCCAGGTGCCCAAGCATTCGTGGAATTCTTGCCGGGTACCCATTTATTGCCCCTGGGTTGAGAGTGGCAAATGTAGACGAACGCCTAAATTGCCAGAGGGTGCCAGTTTGCCCCGTACATGAAAGGGAGGAGATGAATAAAGGGATAAGATTTCTGCTACAATATTGCTTATTGGGCAGCCTGGGCATCAAAACAAAAGAATTAATTTGACCCTTTTCTTCTTGACCAAATAACCACCGAGATGATATGATTTTGCTCCAACCTTGGGTGTCATTTGCCACGCAGACTCAGATTTCAGGCAAAGTTTCGATCAAGAATTAAAGCAGATTACTCATCTTTGAATGAATGGGCAATTGAAATTATTGCACAAAATGAACACGTGTTGTGTTCGGGATTGGCCTGAATACGTATGACATTGAATTTGCGTCTGACATGATCCTATATGGAGGCCACAGGAATAACCTGAAAAAAATGAAAGGCTTTAACACTGCTAATTTTGTAACTGTTATTGGAAAGGTCAAAACCCTATTCTTTGATCACTCCAACATTTTCTTTGATTTTATCATTTGCTCATAAACTGCTAAATACAGGACACTATTATTATTTTTTAATAATTATGTCTGCATTTAAGTACTTTATTGTCATCCAGTTACATACTGATTGGAATTTTTATTATATTTTTGCGGAAGGGCGGTTGAGCGCTGTCATATTTTTTTTTTCAAATAAAGTGTTGCTTTCTTTAGTCAAAAGTACAAATTAATAAGCACCACAATCTTATTTAATTTTCCTTTAAAGATTTTACGTCTTACACACCAATTTTATTACAGAATGTATTCATAAGTTGAAATAATTCATTAGTTTTGTTATTCTCGCAGTTTCCCATAACAATGCATCATAAAATTATCCTCGAGAGAATGTGTGCCACTGTCGTCATCATCATCATCATCACCATCATCATCTTTGTTCGTCATCATTATAATTTATATTATATTGCCATGCGCGGAGATTTCATGGGGTTCTACTTTTCCCTCAGCCATTCTCAAGGGGATGGTCGAAATTATTTTATAGAACCATGATCTAACTAAACCAGCTTGTAAATGAGCTGATTTCCTACAATAGTTGTGATATCACTATTTCTAACGCAACACTGTTCATTTTTGGCTTCTATATAGTCGGACCATTTTCCCATTTGTAAATTTGGTTCTATCCAGGAAGTTAATAACAATATCCTTTTTCCGAGTGGGGCTTTACTTGTTTACACCCGAGGCTTGTTTTTATAAGAAATGGGAAAAGCGTTTTCTCTTACCATCCTGACCATGGAAATTCATATAAAACACGAGGAAAAAACCGAATTCAATACAAAATGACTGAGAGTGCGAGTATCAGTTATAACAACAATATCATTGGAAGATTAAAAAAGATTAAAATTTAGCTTTATAATAAGGTTGTTTTTATACAACGTAAAAGCATGGATTATCGTAAATCCTCAACCCCTTACACCTTGCGCAAATTTGGTTCGATTCTTCCCTCTGACGTGATATTGGCAAATAAGGGAAACGTGATATTCAAATTTGATAGAAACCAATTACCATGATTACAGGTCCCCACCATGTAATGAAATGTGAAACCCATAATGTTTTACACTGCAAAAACTCCGGTGTTGATTTAACACCAGCCCGGAATCTATATATGTCCACACCAGAGAAGTGTTAAACAACACCAGTTTGGTTTTGCTCTAACACCAGATATGTGTTTATACAACACCAATTAGTATTAATACAGCATTGGTTTGATTCCAAACTGGTGTTGTTTCAATACTTCTCTAGTGTGGACATATAAAGATTCCGGGCTGGTGTTAAATCAACACCGGAGTTTTTGCGGTGTACTATATTTTCTCAGAATGGGGATGGTTTATTTTCTAATTTATTTCTTTACGTTTTACGTGTGTAATGCATTCTACTGCTCTATACACATCAAAAACTGTGGTGTTAACCAGTGTACATAGAGGACCACACCAGTTATTTTAAACCGGTGTTAAATTGACAGTAATAATTATAATAATGATAATAATAATAATAATAATTACGGCATATTTACCAAGGGTAGCCACTTCAGTTCCGAGAACTGCTATTATTATTACCCGGCTAAGCTAGGCTACCGATTCAGATGCACACAGCTTTCAGTGAGGAATTATTTCCTGCCGGTACCCATTTACTTCACCTGTGTTGAGTGCAGCACAGTGTGGATAAATTTCTTGCTGAAGGAAAACACGCCACGGCTAGGATTCGAACCCACCACCCTCTGTTTGAAAGGCGAGAGTCAGAACCACAAGACCACGACGGGCCCTATAGGTGTTACATTTACACTCTTTGGTGGTACGTTCAATCTCTAGGGTGTAATTTTAACACCTCAGGGTGTGGTCCTCTATTACCACAAACTGGTGTCAGTTTTAACACCACAGGTTTTACAGTGTAGTTTTTAGCAGTTAACTTCACTGATATTTATGTGTTCATGAACGAGTACAGATTAAAAAATACACAATAACATTTCTTCGCATCCCATGCCAAACTGCTCATGAATGGCACCGGGGGGGGGGGGGGGGCACTGAGCAGTGAACACTCTTATGCACAGGCGCGTCCACAAAAAGCGCCGAAATAGTTATGTTTTCACAAGGGTCTGAGAACGACCCCGCTCTCCACGGCCATGTATCTTTATCACTTTGAAATATTTGAAGTTTTCCTTAAAGTAGGTATGTTTTCAGCTTCAAATGCTAGTTTCGACGTTGTGAGTACTTTAACTACAAACTTTTTTTTACTTCTGGGGATTTAAGTCACTTATTCTTGGCTGTTGTGACGTTAGGGGGTCTAGGCCATCTTAGAGGTATTATTCTTTTTGACAAGTTAGAATATTACTTTGCGTAATACGCCATAAAGGTTCTATTTTTCAAATGTGTGGACGCGCATGGGTAGCTCAAATTTGGGAGCACAATATGTGTAAAAAGGCTTCAATACAACTTAATTTCAATGTAACTGCATCGTTTTTTCTCTTTTCTAGGTTTGTTTGGTGTTCCGAGTATCTTGGTGACCGTTCTATCACTGTGGATGTCTACATTGCGCATATCCTACGGACATGGGCTTGTGTCATCCTACCTCCATGTTACCATTATATCAATCCTTTTCTTAACTCGTTTCCTTGTGGTATGGAAGTGCAAGAAGGCCTGGAAGAACCCCATGAAATCACAAGAAGAATATCTAAAAGAAATCATCAAGGCAAATGCGCAATCCGAGTACTCAAAAGACTTTGGACTCTGTTCAGTAACATCTTTGGCTGACTTGAGGAAGAAACATACATTAACCGACTACGAACGGTACAGGCCCTACGTAGATCGTCTGGAGAAAGGTGAAACAGGTTTGTTGGCCGGTGACCCTGTTATACGGTTCGCGCTCACCTCCGGAACCACAGGAAAAGCTAAGATGGTGCCGTACACTGAACCCTATCAAAAGAATCTTTTGAGATGGGTTTTTGGAATACTCGTCGATGTCAAGGCGAACTGCTTTGGTCATGACGGTCTCCAGCAAGAGCTTTTCATGTATACAGCACCAAAGGTAAGGCATTCAGAAGGCGGCGTCTTGATGGCCCCTGCATCAGTAATGACTAAGACCTTCAAACGACTCTTGTTTTTCTGCTCAACACCTGCAGTTGGTTACGAAATCAGTGATCCTATTGATTCCGTTTATGTCCATCTTCTTTTCGGGCTCCGTGATCCCAACCTTCGTAGCATCAACTCCAATTTCACTTCAAACCTGATGTCAGCAATGCGAATGATCGAGCAAAAGTGGCCCGAGTTTGTTCGAGACATTGAACTTGGAACCGTGACGACAACCAATGTTCCACCTGACATTCATAGAGCACTTGTAAAAGAGATCGGTGGAGGGGATCATGCTAGAGCTACAGAACTGAAGAAGGAGTTCCTGAAGGGTTTCGTAGGCATCATGAAGAGGGTCTGGCCCCACATGAGATGTGTTCAAGCAATAGATTCAATAGGCATCAAGGATGCTCTCTTAAAATCATATGCAAAAGGTTCTGATTTACTCTTATCATGTACTCTCATCGCTATAATTCATACCTAATATCTATAAAATTATCTTTTCTTTTGTTTTTAAGATATCTATCTAGGTTCGAGACCCCCCCCCCCCCAGAAGAAAAAAAAAAGAGGAAAAAAAATGTTTTCATCAATTGAAAATCTTAAAAAAGGGATCGATCATGTAAGATCTCTCATTATCTGAAATTTAACGATCATGATGAAGAGCATGATCTACGAAGTATAACTTATACAGAAAAATATCGGTCTCCTTTTTTCTTATAACCAAGACTTGTTCCTCTGTATATAAAATAGAACTTCATTGGTCATTATCCATCTCGACAATAGTTATTCTCCTTGAGTGAATTTTGTCTCTTCAATGTCTCTACAGGTTTGACTCTTTATGGTGGGATGTTTGGTGCGTCCGAGGGTATCTTTGGATTTAACCTCTGGCCAAACTCGCAGGGCAAAGATGAATTTGTTCTAATGCCAAGCACAGCAATCTACGAATTTATTCCACAGGATAACATGTAAGTGTTTACTAACAACCATGACATAACAAATTGTGTTCATATCTTCACGGACAGCAGTGATCATAAATAAAGCGCTCCCTCAATCATTCCTCTGATTTTTGTGGTTCCACAGGGGTCCGTTGTCGACCCACCCCTTTTTACTCTTTAGGCCAGGCCATTTTCCGAAATGGTACATTCTCACCAAGGTGTTAAGCGTAGCTATGCTGATGATACAAGCATTTATATTGCATTAAAATAAATTTAACTAGCTTTGATATCATTCAGGTGTGGTCCAAAGATAATAAACGAAATCTGAAATAATCTTCATATCTTCCAGAATAAAGAAGCACTATGCATTTCTCCAAGATCTGATGCTTCTATAAAGGGTAGTGATTGTGGACCTGTGAGATGAATGAAAATGCTCTTCCTCTCAGCATATATTTTCTTACCTACATCGTATATACTTGCATCCAATCCTCTGGTTGATGATGGGGAAAGCATTGCTGCGAGACTCGTTTCTCATCAATCATGTAATTAAAAAGAAGTTGAAAAGGGAGAAAGGATGCACCCGTGTATTCTTACTTTCCTACTGATTATTTACAAATTAAAGGTCAAACCTTACGGCGAATCAGTTTTTGTCTCAAAATGGTAATCAGGTATCATATCTGCATTGTAAGCAGGGTAAGAGCTTGATTTCATTGTTTTTTCTGTCATTAATATCACAGAAGAAAAAAAAGTTATGATAAACCTTGAGTGAATATGTGGGGTAACGTTGGAATTTATTGACGAGTGTTTGATGAACTTTCACATAACCAAAGATAGACCTTCTCAACGAAATTTCCCATAACGAAGTAGAGGTCTTTCCACAAAGATACCCAGACATGTGCAAAAACCTGTTTCTCCATACCTTCAACGATCGGGTAATGTCAGATTTTGACTGAGAGAATGTGGAATCGTCTTTGTGTCGTTGTTCCGACTCTCGCCTTGTAATCAAATGGCCATGAGTTGTGTTTGTTTTCCAAACCCCATCATCACCTATTCCATACAATGTTTTGTTCCAGAACTGAAGATCAACCGGAGACTTTCTTCATGGATGAGCTCCAAGTTGGTGGCATTTACGAGGTCGTCATTACTCAGGTGTTCGGTTTCTACAGATTCAGATATGGTGACGTCATCCGAGTCCGGCGTTTTCACTTCAATGCTCCCGTTGTGGAATTCATGTACAGGTATTACATTTCATGTGTTTGTTTCATTGAGGTAGCTATCAGAGAACCCATCAGAATAGAAAAATGCTGAACATGTTTTATGGTGTTTCTTCTCACAAAATGTGTAATTTGGATAGTAAAATTAAAAGGAATTTTGTCTGGTATCAATTGAAGCTTTGAAAAGAAATGAATGATGTATGTGGTGAATTTAATATTCGAAAGATATTGTAAATATTGCTCACTTGTTGCACGAGTTTTTTTTCGTTTAAATATTTAGATGATTACTGGTGATGGTATCTATATTCAATAAATGACCTTTAAGTTTATTTTCAACCTTTTCGTTCATTGGTTTATTCAACTTCAATTGCTCAGTCATATGTATACATTTATCCATTCGTCAATTCATCGCAGCTGACATTATGAAGATGGTCTTCTTCAGGAGAGCTTTCGACATGTAAAGAATATAATAATGTCCGGGTCGACGTAAAATGAAGCTATATAGGGGGTTTTGGCAATCGCGACGGGGACAAATTCTACAACAAAGAAAATCTAGAGAATAAGGCCCGTCGAATTACAATGAACACCTGAGAGGTCATATTGTCGGAAATCATGGTGAACCGGGACTGCTGATCGCCGTGAGATTCTGAGCTTAGGGAGAAATGCAAATATGTCGTTTATCCACAGTCCCGGACTAAACTTCCGTTTTGATTCACTGATTTTTTACAAAGACTGTTTTGTCATGAAGGGCTTTTCACAATATATTTTCTATGTTACAGAATCCGTCCCCGTTGCGATTGCGAAAATTGCCTATTAGCGATTAATCATGGGCTTATTTCTACGAACTCTTGTAATGATCATTGTGTATGATCAATCAAAAAGTCAGCCCCAGTAAGCTTTATGTTACGGAACCCTCAACTCAACCAATGGCACAATACTTTGGCATGTTGGGATTGATTAACGACTGTTAAATCATTTCCGTTGTCCAGGTCAGGTCAAATCCTCAATGTGCATGCAGAGAAACTTGACCAACATACTGTGAAGACTGCCATGGATGCTGCCGTGGGCCACTGGCCCGGTGTTTCCCTTGAGGAATATGCTGTAGCTGAGAGTACTCTCCTTGATCAACTAGGTAAGAAGAGTTCCACGGTAAGAGTGTTCCCAAAATATCCTTAGACATCAGGATCAATATAACAGGCTATTGAACAATATTCAAACTTGTGTGATTTCTTAGTCTTATGTCATGTATGTGTTTACTTTAAGGTCAATTCCGCAACCAAACAAGTTGATTTGAATACGAGCCAACCCCCTATCAAGCACAGCAATGAAAACCCCTTCAAAGTCCGTCGTAAAACAAGAAAGTTAATTTTTTTCAGGTTTTGCTTAATTTCACAGACAGCGATGACCGATCGGGTAAAATGTGGATAAAATTTCACACGTCTTCCCATTAACCAGTTGCATAATTATCATTCTCCTTATGCAGTGAAGACTGATGCTGATCATAGACCGTACTATGTGGTATTTCTTGAGCTGCTTACTCCCCCGGAGAGAAATTCTATGGATAGCATCACACTGGAAAAGGTAATATTCTAACGGGAATCTCGTACCACCATTTATTGATTTATCGGATTTTTTATTCACTCTTTTATTTCAACGCACAAAGAATGGTATCCATAAATTTACCTAACTTATTTTCATAATGGTTGTTTAAGGTGCCTGACTAGACACTGATAGTCTGGTGTTCGATCCGCGGCCACGACACCTATGAGCAAGGCAATTAATCAACATTGCACCTTTAACCTACATTCAATTAAACAGAAATGCTATACTCATTCTTGGAAACTATGTGTGCACTTTTTTTTTTAAATATCTTTGATTTTTAAATACTGCCATAGATGAAATACAATTTTGTAGGAAGGTTAGTGACGTACAGGGAATCGAATCCCGGTCTTTTGCAAAGCCATATCGTATTTTTATGCGATATCACTTCATGTATACCCTTCCAGATTCATCCTTTGTTTTGAGGAACAATGATTGTTGCTGAAACATTTTTACAAAGCAATTTTCCCGACTATGTTTACTATCATTTTGTTTTAAGGGCCCAAGATTCAGCTTTTCCACATTCTCAATCGTTTTTTTGTAAATCTGAGTCGAGATTAAAGAATCCTGTCTGTTGCCGATTTCAGAAGGTCTTTGTCGAAAATTGGGTAAAACCGGGACAGGTGATTGTCGTAAGTTTCAGAGCTGACAAAAACTTTCAAATATGTTTTTTGTCCAGAGTCACGGACCAGTGGCAGGTCCAAGGGGGGGGGGGTTCGTATTGGAAAACGTAGACAACCCTAAAAAAAGTTTTCACTACCAAATCGAAGTAATTTATTCATGGAAAATTCGACAAGGAAAAAATATAAAAAAAGAAAGAGGTCTTCACTACTAAATCGAGGTCATTGTTCCCGGAAATATGTAAAATATCCACACAAAAATAGAACACAAAATCTAAAAAAGGGTCCTCACTCCCAATATGCATAACATCGTCCACTAGAAAAGTTGTTGGTGTCTCTCAAAGGGGGGTGGGGGGTACGCGCCGGATGTGCCCCCCCCCCCCCACTGGATCCGCCACTGTCACGGACGGTACTGTTGTTTCGATTCATCAATTTTCGACAAAGACTGCTTTATCATGACGGCCTTTGCAAATAGATTCTCTACGTTCCAGAAAGCGTCTGTGTAGCGTTGCAAAAACTCTCATATAAATGATTATCACAACAATCCGCCAGTGATGGACAACAAAGGTAATCTGGAGATTCTCAATGAATATTTTTGATCAATGATGAATTATTTTTTGGTAGGTTGACGAGGAGCTCTGCCATCATTCCTTCACGTACAACTCGTTCCGCGAAAAGGGAGCCATAGCCCCTCCCTTGGTGCACATCGTGAAACCCGGCACATTTGTTCGTCTGCACACTTTTATCCTGAATAACAGCACGACATCTGCCAACCAGTACAAAGTCCCGCGGAAACTGCGCACGAAAGAAACCCTCCAACTCATGCTGGATAACTCCATTTATCATCGTGAAGAGAATGCAAATTCCAAGTGAAAACAGTCAAGAAAGGGTTGTATCAATCGAATAAATAGTTTAATATTCTGGTTTGTCTTCCATTACCATTCGTGCCACATCTGTTCTGTGCCATATCTGTATATCTACCGTATTTGTTCTTAATGCAGGGTTTTGAATTATCAACCAATAAAGTATCAAAATTATTTTAAAGTCTCAGAATTGTCATTGTAAGTTTTAAACCAATGGAAAAGACTACTTCTTAGAACTCGCGGCCAGGTGTTCATATGCCCAAGATACACATACGTCAAAAGTGGACCGAGGCCGGCCCCATAGGCGCGTCGACATGTGTAATATCAGCTCACCACTTTTGATTGCCGGACTGGACGGAGTCCACCTGAAAGGCGGCAATTACGACTTAACTTAGAAGTAGCGAACTATTATTGCTATTAAACGAACAATAGAAAATGTTGACGTGAAAAAGATGGGCACATGTGTCACTTCAATAGGCGACGTGGATGAAGAATCTAAAAGCGATTTTAGTCTTCTTCTGGCGTATGTGTAACGCCACCCATTGCATGCTTGAGGCCAGATCGAAAGCCGGCGTTGGAGGAGGCTTCAAACCCGACGCATGTGTATCTCGGGCCATAGTTTTACAGAACACTTTCAGTAAACATTGCATTCTAGATGATAACGTCTCCAGTTGAGGTTGATTGGATCTGGTGGACAGGTTTTTCAGTGTCTTGACTGTGTGAATTAAAAAGAGAATAAGCACCGCTGGAAAGGTGACGGACAAACTATCTTCTGCCGTGGCTGAGTCAAATTGTGTCTTATAAAGAGTTGCGACTGATTCGATCTACCTCAGTTGTATGGAAATCCATCAATGTCATAATTTGCAGGAAATTTGCAAATGTCTATTTACAAATGTCCTTTGTAAATAAAGAGAAGCACACTGAATATTCAAGAAACCAATGTATAGATATTCATCGTATCTGGAAAATATTTTTAACAAACATGTATTTTAGATATTGACGTTGCTGGTTTTCCATAGTTGTGGTTTATCGGATCTATCGCATTTCTTTGTAAGACGGGGTGCAGGAAACGCTGTGACTTTATATCGATTCTATCAGGACGTTAGCGTTGAAAACGTTTCTGTGCGATCGGTACAGGCTATGCTGATCTGAGTGACGGTAAAATACTTCAATTTATTTGATAGTTCAGAAGACCAGAAGTGTCCTTTACACTAAATAACAAGTTGTCGATATTATCAGGAAGAGTGATCAATTTCGGTCCCAACATTATGATTGACTATGAAAGCGATCTTACCAATCGCTTTTACATATAAGTTTTAATGTATAAAGATATGAAGTATCCGGGTATTGTTCATAGCAAAAAAAATTGCATTTTAATAAGACAGCTGGTATTTTCTTTCGTAACAACAAACAAAATCCTTAGAATCATCATGAATTCCTCTGTGTCATTTTATAATCTTGATCTAATATCTTCTTGTCTAATGCGAGAGTTTTCGACGATTTTATTCCCTATATCACTGAAACCGTCAATAAGTGTCTGACGTGTGGATTTCTATCGGAATGTTTGAGTTGAAAACCTCGGGGGGTGGGTGGGTATCTCACATTGTCGGTTAGATGGCGGTTTAACGGCGGTTTTCCCCCGGAAATTGGATCTAATTAGAGCCCTTAATTTGGACAATGTGCTTTCAGTGGGTCACAACGTTTTGTATTTTTCTTTAAATTGTGATTGCCAAAAAAAGCAATATGCACTCTGTTGTAAACAATTATTGAACATGAATTCGCCAATTGGTAATTTCTCTTTCGTTTTGATTTATTGTTACGTCATTTTATGCTCTACTTTAAAATTTTAATTCACAAATTTGACTCAAATTATCAATTAAAGTTGATTATCAAATTAACATAATTCCCAAGGATACCAATACTTTTTCTAATAACATGTTTACATACATTTTAGCCTAAACATATTGTTTGTTACTCTATTATATCTTGTTTATTACTTACCTATTATTTCATTATTGATATTATTTGTTGATCTCTTTGTTAACAGGGCCACATGAAAGACCACCGAATTGGTGATATGTACGACCCTCTATAATTATCCTTTATATATATATATATATATATATATATGGTGGATGAATCCTTTCTTGTCGGACATAATATAACAACTACAGACCAATAACATTGAAAATCTTCAACATTTGGGCGTTTGATTAAAAGGGTTCTTTCGACATTTTACCAGAAGAATGAGAATAAACTGATTCCTTTCCATGCAGCGTATACGGCAGAGGGGATAAATGGTGTTATACCTGGGAGGCAATGAGGGAGCTAGAATTAGCGAAATATATCAAGGTACACACGGTAAACATCATGGGTGTCGATTTGTGTTGTGAGTCTATTTTTCAAGGGGCGATGATCTATCGTTTTACCCCTCCTCCACTTGAATAGTATGTATCGACACTAGTGGTAAATGTGTATAAATTTGTGTGCATGTGAATTGCTTTATGTTTATATCTGTCTAGATCGTAAAGGGGTTGTTTCTATGAAGGTGGAAGCGTCGTGGTGTACCGGTTCTGACTCTCGCCTTGTAATCAGAGGGTCGTGTATTCGAATCCCACCATGGCCTGGCGTCCTTTGGCAAGGCGTTAATCCACACTTTGCCACTCTCCACCCAGGTTTTAAATGGGTACCCGGTAGGATGTGAAAGCCTATATGTATATGCCTAGCAATTGAGTCTTGGAACTCTTGTTGGAATGCTCCCCAGGGAGTGGAGAAGGTGCATACATTGTATGCGGTCATGCAAGGATCCGATGATCGGGGTAATAATATGTCTGTAAGGCGCTTAGAGACGTCGTTCCGATGTATTAAGTGCTATATAAATGCGGAATATTATTATTATAAGGTACATCGTCTTCTTTCGGTCTAAACCTTTTCTGTCTCCCAGGGTTCTGTGATCGGCCCATTACTGTTTAATGTGTATACTATGCATATTATATTGGGGGAAAATACAGTGCTAGCTTATGTATGAAAAGACTTAAATTTACTTTATTTGAGACATGTTCAGACACGTATAGATTGATGGTAATGTAATTGAGAATTATATAGCTGGTGTAAAGAGTTAGATGACTTGGAATCGCTAAAACTGTCTAATGAAAAAGGTATTTCATCCTGCTGGAAAAAAAAATTGGCGTCTTTATAAACATGATGAAGTTGTTCTCCAACTGGCTCTCTCTGTATCTCCAAACTAGGAGACTTTGTAATATTGGATTCACTGTGTCGTTTTATCAAAGTCGTGTTGAATCACATTATACTGGCCAATAGTAATATTTGTTATATCCGGCATTCCCAGGCATTATCTCCCATTTCTATCCACCCATGCAGCCTTATAACATTATCACCTTTTTACTTTCTGTTTACCGCTCCTTGGCAATTCAATTTCATTACCCTTGAGACTACCAGCCAACCAATAAACCGGCTGCAAAAACTCTTTATACAAGTCGAACCGAGAAAATGTTGATTTTAATCAATAAAAGAAAAATAAAAGAAGCATAACACTGAACATTATTTTCATCAAATCGGATGTAAAATAAGACATTTATGATATTTTGAAAGTTTTTATTTTTCACAAAACAGTTATATGCTTAACTCAGTAAAATATGCAAATGAGAGACTCGATGAAGTACCTCACAATTGTTTTTTTTTAATTGCTTGAATGATAAACATGTTAATTTCTTTTTACAGATTTCACAATAATGACCAACTTGACTGAACCTCAAAATGTGAAAACAATAGTAATTCCATATATTCAGGGTAGAATAAAACTTTGTTGCTCATAATAATGAGGAGAAAGGTAAAACATGTCATATTTCATATAATATAATACAAAAGTAAAAGAGTTGGTGATGTCATCAGTTACCTAATTTGCATACCGACCATGATGTACATATTACTGCTTTGTGAAATTAAGCAAAAGTTTTAGATGTCATAACTTTCTTAATTTTCATCCGATTTTGATGAAATCTTCAGTGTTGTACTCGTTAGATTTTTCTCTTTTCATTCAAGTCAACTTCTTGTTGGGGTTGACTTGTCCTTTAATAAAAAATATCATCAAATATTTATATGATTTATGACGTAGACTGAATTTTCGTGGGGGTTTTTCTGTTTGTTTTTTTAGGTATGATATGATGCTTGTATACCAGTAAATCCTACAATGGGCTGCTTTGGTTTCAGCTTTGCGTTATGCATATCTTAAATGGTCTCAGTTGTCTATATGTATAAATCGATTTGTAAGTATCGCGATACATATTGTTTTTATCGACTGCTAGTACTAAACGATATTGTGATATTACTCTGTATGTATTTCATTGTTATAATAAATGAAACGCAGAAGTTCTGCATAAAGTGAAGAAGTTTCAATCGAATTCTAATTTTATGGGTCAATTTAGCAAAATCAATCATTTCTAATATTTTTAGAACAATGTTGAATAAACAAGAACTACACATTCTACCATTTCCGTGATGTGAGTTCCCCAAAATTCATGTCATTTTTTTTAGATATGATATATGATTAGACCAAGGAGATCCTTGGTCAGAGACATAATTTCATACTCTTTTTATAAGAAAAACATTTTTATTCATTTTTTATTTTAAAAAGTGGAATGTATAGGATATTTTGTTACAGTAGATATGGCTGTACGGGGGAGCTGGTAGTATATGACCTCGCGTATTCAAATCGAATCAATTCAGAACTCCGTTGCAATTCTTTGATTGATTTTCATGACACCTTCACCAATATTTTGTCCCATGTTTTTTTTTTTTTTTTTTTGCTTTTAAGAAAAATAAGTTTTTATCTCTTGGATCCTCCCCTATTAAAATGTATAAAGGGTTAATTTTCCAGTATTCCAGTACACATCAAGCGTGGTGATATATAGATAATAATAATAATAATAGCTGGATTTATAAAGCGCTTTTTGCGAGAGGATACAAAGCGCTGCTATTATTACCCCGGCTTTAGCTCGAGCTACCATCACCAGCGCTCAGTGCATGCAAGGAATAACTCCTACCGGGTACCCATTCACCTCACCTGGGTCGAGTGCAGCACAGTGTGGATAAATTTTTTGCTGAAGGAAAATACGCCATGGCTATACGATTCGAACCCACGACCGGCTCTGTATGATGTATCTTTAATCTCGTTTTCAACCACTCGGTCCTATTATATCGTGTTTCTATTACAACAAACTTGATAAAAACATAAAATGGTTACTAATTAGATGTGACATTCATATATACATAAGGTCGTTACTAAATATCAAGCCAATTGAGCAACATAATGTTATGTGATGCTAAGACCTATCTCACATATTCAATAATATACCAATACATAATCAATACTTCTACAGGAAGTATGATAGGAAATCATATGTTTACCAATTCCAACTTTCTTAAGAAAGTATTACTCATTCTTCCAGCTAATCTTCTGACGCATACACATTTTATGGGTTTCTTATCGACTACATTTCATGTTCTCCCTAAAAGGTCAACTCCCCCAATTCAGAGTGAAGTTATGACGCACAGATTGTTTTGGTCAAGCGTCCAAGGTTGACCAACACCTGTTTGGCTGTAAAGAGTCTTGACCAGACCAATATAAAAGGGGTTCACTTCTGAACCAAAGGAGATTACTTTAGAGATTGTTCCAGCATACAGATAGATTAGAGATTGGAGTTTAGAGCTACAGAAAAGTATACTACATCAGTTTGCAGAATTAATATTATCTTCATCTTCAGAGTATATATAGTCACCATCAGACTTACTCATGTATTTTTCATCATCAACATCTTGTTTATAATCTTCAATAAATATATATGAACTGTACATCCTGCATCGATTCGTCTCTTATTAAGTCTGGTTGAAAGTTAAAGAGCAGTATCGTTCCAACCCCAACACAACAATAAGACAAAAATACCCCCTCTCACGTACGTTGTTTGGCAAAAAAAAAAAAAAAAAAAAAAAAGTCGGTGATGTAAAATATACCGTTTCTGGTACAATTTTTTAATCTCAATATGACGTCATCACTTAGGGAGACAACTTGACAAATTACAACGGATTGTTACGGAACATTTTGGTAACTGCACAGTTTGGTAAATTGCACAGTTTAGTTTGGTAATTTACCAAAAACGTGCCGTACGTAACACCCCTTCTTCTGCTTTCAACAGCTGATTTTCCAAACTTTAGTTCCACCTCCCCAAGATGTGCACCATACAGGACGTCACGTACGTGAACCTCCCCGTGCTCAAACCAGCCAACGCCCTTGAATCCGAATCTCTTTCGTGCTGTTGTTAACACCTCTGGTGTAAACGATCCCACTATTGATTACATGCACATCGAATTAAGCACCGTGTTATGTCATAAGGGCTGCACGTAGTCTGCAAGCACAGACTCAAAAAGGATACTGTAATCAATTACACCATGTCTATAGAGAAGAATAGACTCCAAGTCTCGGCAGAGGCAGCCAGCAGCGGTCCGTGGTAAATCTAGTCTCACGTCTTCAGCCTCTGCATTATGCACTAAGCAAATTGCGAAGCCCATATACAGTTCCGTGCCTGCAGACTACGCTGCACGTATGTCCACACTATTTATGTAAGCATCACAATGCATGCATGTTTGTTTCATTCAGGCCTCCCACATACACTCTTTCTATGCCCGAACGGGCAGCATATTCACTAAACCTAGCACGGTTACAGGGTCTATGGTTATATACTCTGCATTATTTATATATGCCTGTAATCATAATAGTCATCTTACCGTCCAGGTCAACATTCAGAGGGGTCAGGGTTATGGTCGCTCATATGGAGCTACAACACTTGACCAATTCCATGCAGTATGATATAAGGTCGTGATGCTGATATCACGTACATTCAACACGGTTATATGTCAGAAGAACTTGTGATTGAATAGCCATGGCGTATCGTGTTGCAGTGGTCGGGGCAGGGGCCTCCGGACTTGCGTCCATCAAAACATGCCTTGATGAAAACTTGGAACCTGTCTGCTACGAACGGTCATCACATTTGGGTAAGTGGCATGAAGTTCTCGTGAAAACTGGGTTCATATGGTTTTACCTTTCCATCATGGATCGACCCTTAATTCCGAATGCAGATTTGGGAGATTCGCTTCGACCGCTTCGTATGATATCGGTGTCAGGCGGAATAATCAGTGTAATAATATAGATATTCCAATAGTTGACTGCGCATGTATGCTGATTCAAGTTCGATAGCGACGTTTTTAATCGAAATGTGCTCATGTAATTACTTTTCTTTGATTCTTGAAGGGAAAGTAATTAAAGTACACGTCACACACGCCCATGCGCACACCTATATTCAATTCTCAGTCACATGCAGTGGCGGCGCCATGGCGTAGTAACTATTAAAGTGATCATTTCACTTTGTTCTGATTTTAAAAATTCTCCTTTTGGCCCCTGAAAATGGGCTAAACATTAGGCTTATAGTGTAAAAATTAAAATACCATCCCAAAAGTTTCAAAATATTATATTTACAGGATCAATTTTAAAACCTTGGGAGATGTAAACCAAAGTTTGAAATAATTGGGAGTTGGTTTCAATGACTATGTGTAAGCACCACAACACATTAATTCTAGATGAACACAGCATGACCTACATTACAGTGTGTACAAGGTATACACTGAATGTATAGTGCAGCTAATAGTGTGTGTATAGGAGATACACACAACAGAAGGCAGTCAAAATAGCCAACGGACTTTTTGAATTGGAGAAAACTGGTCATAAGCTGAACCCGTCTACTAGACGGTTCTCAAAATCAGGCTAATAAATTGCTACTTGTATCTAAATTAGAGTTTTTCATCCTATATGGTGGTCTGTTTCAGGGTTTTTGAGGACAAATACAGGCACTCATACGCACGTTTCAACTCAGTTTGATAATTTTTTTTAAGCCAAACATTTGAGGGGGCCAGATCAGAGGCGTCGATCCTGGGGGGGGGGGCCGGGGGGCGATCGCCCCACCAATGAAAATATTGGGGGGCAAACCTATCGTTTTGCCCCCCCCCCCCAATAATTCCGTATGTGCAAAAATAAAATAAAAAGATTGTAATGTTACACAGAAATCAGCAAGCAAGATTGACATACACAACTCGTTCTTTATTTCAAATCGTGCTCAAAATGTCTGCTTTTGAGATTGTAACATATAAATGTGAGATATGTATCCTCCTAATGAGTTACTACAAACAGTCCTAAACAGGTATCTTTTCCTGTTTTCAGGTCAGGATACTAAAAAATTTTAGCTCGCGCTTCGCGCTCGCATTAATTTGTTATGAGTAATATATATATATATATATAGGCTTATGTGTGGGCGAGTTTGTTTGTTTTGTGTGATCGAGCGCCTTTTGAACATTGATTCATGATTTTGCCCCCCCCCCCCCAATCTGAAAAATGGATGGCGGATGGAGCAAAAGTAATTCTAAAAGAATGCAACCGAGCGAGCAGAAATTTTGGTGCCGAAATTTTCAATATAATAAATTAATAGTGCCAATAACTTTGAAAATTCTGGTGCCGTCCCCGTACGTACCCTGGTGATTGGCGCATATCGTTAGTAAAATATAGGAATAAGTCTCGGTATCGCATACAGTTTCTATTATTATAGGTAAAACAATGGACCTATAGTAGGAGGTCCATTAGTAAAACGAATACTAAAATCGGATGGGTGTAATTCACCCTAGCTCTCTAGCCTGTACATATTATACCTATAACTGAGGGAGGATGAACTGTGGCTCTGTACCGAGAAAGGAAAGAAAGATTTTTTATTATTATCTACACACCTCTTTCCTCATGTTCCTTTTGCCGACGGCAATTGCAAATTTGCCGCCAAAGAAAATGGGTGGTGTTGTGCCACCTCCCATAATGACCCCCCCCCCCTGCGCGACCATTGCTATAAATATAATTCAATTCAATTCAATTCAATTCATTTATTTTCTCTTTCAATCTTTTTACATTTACAATGATAGTTCAATATACATATTTACAAAATATAACATTTAAATCATTTTTTTATAATACAATAATACCATGAAATCGAAAGGGAAGGAGACTAACTAAAAAGCAGAGCTTGTAGGGTGAAGGCCCCCTGTTATAAGTAAATTTTATGAATAAAAAATAAGATAAAATAAAGAAATAAACAATATATATATATATATATATATATATATATATATATATATATATATATATATATATATATATATAAAATGAATAATAAATAAACAAATAGAGATAAAAATAAATAAATAATAATAAAAATAAATGATTCAGTATACACTGTATACAGAAATCATAAAACGAGTAAACATATATACAAAGAGAAATTAATAAATGGTTATTATCATGGTGTGTGGTGGTAATATGTCTAGTTGTGTTGGCTGATATGCATATAATTTGTAAACATATCTTTGACGCCTGTCAGAGAAAATCTGTCTACGCGTTTTGGGTCAGGTACGATATACTCTCCTCCAAATACATGTAGTTAATGTTTAAAAGCATGTTTAAGGAGAAACTGTTTCCCGTCACGCAGAAGTGTAGTTCAAGGTACTAACTTCGTGTAATTCGAGATGCAACAACGTATGAGAGAATTTCGTTATATTATAGTTTTATGCCAGCTACAAGGTTTCGAATTTTTGATGAATTAAAACATCTCGAAAAGATGACCACTTGTTTACAGCAAAGGTCACAAATACTAGTTACGGTTCAATGACATAGGCACACTTGGGGTTTTAGTCGAGGTTTCTGACTGTATTACACTTTGCCAACATGTCAAGCAGTTCCTTTGTGCTTTGTTATTTTTATTGTGAATACCTGTAGATTGATCTGAATATATACAAACAAAACAAAAAAACATAGGAGGCATGACACTGTAGGAAAAAACAATTAAATCATTGAACCATAATAGTAGGGTTCATTTTATCAGTCTACAGGAATTTATAAGTTAAAGGTCTAGTCTACCCCTGAAGAATGTTGATTGGAATAAATAGAGAAAACTCAAAGTAGCATAACACTGAAAATTTCATCAAAATCGGATGTAAAATAAGTTATGACTTTTTAAAGTTTCAATTATTTTTCACAAAACAGTGATATATGCACAACTCAGTGACATGCAAATGAGACAGCCGATTATGTCCCTCGGTCATTGTTTCTTTTATTGTTTGAAATATACAATATTTCATTTTTTACAAAATTTGACAATAAGGGCCAACTTGACTGAACCAAATAGTATTAAACAATGCTAATTCCACTTGTTCAGGGAGGAATTAATCATTGTTTCACTTGACAATGAGGAGAAAGTTAGAATATTTCATACAATAAAATACAAAAGAAATAGTGAGTGGATGATGTCATCATAACTTTCTTGTTTTACATCTGATTTTGATGAAATTTAAAGTGTTATGATTGCTTGCTTTTTCTCTTTTTATTGAAATCAACTTTTGTCGGGGTGGACCTGTCCTTTAAGGATGTCATACCGTACTATTAAACGAAAGAGTGAATGCTGGTGTTAATTGTTATTAGTATCAATCCTTTATTTTCGTACCACTGCTGTTTAGCATATATGCTTGATAGAAATAAGCGACAATCCTAAAGATTTCATTACTTCATGTGTTGCATTTCAATGTTGATGACGCAGCTGTAAGTGTCAATAATTGTTTTATTTTCCTCTGATTACTTAAAAATCAAACTTGCTGTTCGGGCGGACTCGGCAAAAGGGTGTTATTCACAATCACTATATACACAGACGCTTTCTATACAACTCACCAGTTCGTTTGACCATCGTAATAGGTCCATGGTTTGACAATGCAGGTCAAATCACAATGGCCAATAAGCCAGTTCGTAGTTCCACTCTGCGCATGATCAGAAGATTCTGCGCATGATCAGAGGAAGGCCATTTGTACTAAAGTGACATGGTGGTTTAAAATTTAATGAGATAAGCACCAAATTCGATGTCTTGATTATTCATATATTCTTTTGAACTGTGTTTTTCATTCACATCCACAAAAAAATGCGTCCACGAATGACTGGTATATTTCACAGTTTGCCAAGTACATTGTACAACATCCTCTAGTATGCATTCAAAGTAGAAATGCAACAAATAACTTCATAGAGTGTTCATTGATGTGCTATTCTAGTCACCTGGGGCGGTATTCTGAAAACGTTCTTATCTTAAGTTTGTTCTTATATACGTCACGATCTCAAATTGGTATTCTGAAAACGTTCTTATCTTTTTCTTATCTTTTGTTCTTATCTTTTTCTTATCTTGCTAAACAAAATATGCTGAGCGCGTAAATGTATTACTCGCGCATATAATACAAAAGCGCGCTAAAAAGATAAGAACAAAATGAAGATAAGTGGTGTTCTGAAAACGTTCTTATCTTTTCTCTTTCTTATCTTTCACGAAATTTATGATACTATTTAAGATAGCTAGAGGGTTATCACATCTCACGATGTCCGCGTTCTTTCTTGCTTAAAATCGATGGCCACTAGTAGTAACAAGTACCCACAAGTATTCCTCCCACCCTTTCTTTCATTCACCCTTTATTTTCCCGTCTCTTTTTTCTATCCCTTTTTTTTTTCTTTCTTTCTTTCTTTATTTATTTTCTCTTTTTCTTCCTTTCTATCTGTCTGTCTTTCTTCCTTTCTATTACCGTGTTTACACTTAATCGGCATTTGAATCGGCTCGCGGTTCTGAACCGCGAGCCGATTCAGCATCGGCTTTTTTATAGCGTGTAAACGCGAGCAACTTGAATCGGCTCGCGGTTCAGAACCGGCAATTTGCACCACCAAAGTAGTAGGTTCTGAACCGCGAGCCGATGCAGAATCGGCTTTTTTACTAAAACAGAAAGCCGATTCTGCACCGGCAATTTGTGCGCATTTCAATTACTTTACCATTGTGACGTAATTTAAAGCGCACTGATCCAGCGTTGTCTTTATTATGACGTATATTGTAGGTATGCGTATCATTTCAGGTTTTTGCATCGGCTCGCGGTTCTGAACCGCGAGCTGTAACAACGTGTAAACGCAATCCAAATGCCGATTCTGCATCGGCATTTGGTTCAGAACCAATTGCCGATTAAGTGTAAACACGGTATATGTGTCTGTCTTTCTTCCTTTCTTTAATGAAGTTCATTCTTTATTTATATTTTTTGTTTTATTCTTTTGAATCTTTTAATTTCTTTACTTTTCTTTTGCTTTGTTTCATTTATTCTTCATCTTTCTTCCTTTTTTATTTTCCCTTTTCATTTTATCCCCTTCTTTCTTTTCTTGAATAAGTCTTTATTTCTGTTTTAATTCTTTCCCCTTTCTCTCTTCCTTTCCTTTTCTTTTCTTTTCATTTTTCTTTCTTCCGTCACATTTTTGTAATCTTTTTTTTTCTTCTTTATTTTTTTCTTTCATTCTTTCGTCTTTATATTTGCTTTTCCTTTTTTCCCCTTTTTCTTTGTTTCTTCCTTCCCTTAATATTATTTTTTTTCCCTTATTTGTTTTTATTTTTATTTTTGGGTTCTTTTTTGTTCTTTTTTCGTTCATTCGTTTGTTCTTTCTTTCATTTTTTTCAACTTCTGCTTCCTGACACTCTTGTGTCTTATATACTTTCTTTCTTGTGTTATATTCTTTATTTCGCTCATTCTTTTTCGTTCATCTTTTATTTACTCTCTTTCTTTACTTTCCTCTCTGTGTCTTTCTTCTATCAATTTAAAAAAAATATTTTTCTTTATTCTTTCCATTAATGTTTTTTCGTTTTCTTTTTTTTATTCATTCTTCACTTTTCCCGACTTTTTTTTCCCTCTTCGTTCCTTTTCTTTTTTTGAATTTACCTTTCTTTCTTTTTATCTTTCTGTAATCTTTATTTTTGCTTTAATTTTCCTTTAATTTTTTTCTCTCTCATCTTTATTTCTTTGTTTCATTTTCCTTTTCCTCTCTTCCTTCACTTTTAAAATGTTTTATTCTTTCGTTTTTTCTTTCTTTCACACTGTCTTTTTTTTCAAACTTTTTTCTTTTTCGCTTCTTCATTACTTCCTTTTATCCTTTTTTAATCTTTTTTATCTTGTCCTTTTACTTTTTTCCTTTAAGTTTCTTTCTTTTCTTTCTTTATTTTTTCTTCCTCACTTTATCATTGATAATCGTTCTATTTCTTTTTCCTAATTTTCTATTTTTTTTATTTTTAAGTCCTTTTTGCTTGCTTACTTTCGTTTACTCTTTATTTCTTTCATTATTTTCTGCTTTGTTCCTTTCATCTTTTTTTTTTAATTTCTGCTTCATTCTGACACCTTTCTGTCTATTTACTTTCTTTCTTCATATTTTATTCTTTATTCGTACCTGCTTTATTTACTTTTTTCTTTCTTTATTTGGTGCACGTCTCGAAATAATAATCAGTCATTGCGTATAAAATGCCTATTTCGCGCAATGCGCCAGAAACAGTGTACGCACAGCGCCCATGATATTCTCTTGACATAAGGAACGCTTCTATTGGTTAAACCGCCAATATAAAGCGCATTTTGATTGGTAATATCCTAAAAATGGGCGTGTTGGAGATAAGAAGGAGGCAGTCCTTACAAAGATAAGAACGCGTTAAGAAGATTTTCAGAATACCGATTTGCAATGATTTTAGCGTCTTCTTATCTCAATGAGATAAGATAAAAGATAAGAACAAAGATAAGAACGTTTTCAGAATACCACCCCTGGTCTATTCAATTTCTTCACCCCGCTATGCAAGGCATGTATACGTAATATCTTGCTTTGAAATCTACATATCTTAATGAAAGAAATGAAAGGTCATTTGACCAAAATTGTCTCAGAAGTAACTACGAACTGGTCTATTCGGAGGGGTTTTTTTGTGTAGAAAGTTGGTGGAACGGGACAGCAGATGGTCCAAAGATTCGGACCGGATGACAAATTGCAATTATGACGTTTGTACAGAGTCCAGTATCGGCCGCAGAGTCCAGTATCGGCCGCACAGAAACGCTAACAAAGGGCCCTGTTACAACCGGTAATCACGATGGCTAATGTCAAAGTAATGCATTTGTAGTAACATCACACTTTCTTCAAATTGTACAGAACTTCATTTTCTATAAAGTCCATTCACCTTTGTAAATCACATGTTTTCACATATTTTTAAGCGTACGAACATTTCCTGTTTTGTAATACTTTTTGACATGTACGCGCATTCCAAAGCTCCATACCTTATAGACTTCTGAACAGCCAATCAAGTTTTGTTTACAATCCATCAACGAATGTTAGCTTTTGTTTATGGTCAACAAACTTTTATTCAACCGATCATTTCAGTTCAAGGCGTGGCTTATCTCGGAGCTTTTTCTGTGGAAACGTTTTTGCCTTACTTCTTCTTGTGATCTCGAGGAGTCAACTTCGTGGTCACGCGTTTACTGAAGAAAGTCGCTAAACCTCGTGGTCTTACAATTAAACCATTCTTGGATTTTATATACCCAATACTTGGATTTATACACTTGGATTTTTATATATTGGAGTTATATAGTTCTGCATTTCTGAGTTCAACTTTTCATCTGTGGACATACCTGCGGATTATTTTATTCGCGTTTTTCGTGTGCCATACAGGAGCTTCAAATTCATTTTCTTCTTTTTCGCGGACAAGATAACGCGACAAGTTTTCTGTTCATTGTGTTGGGATTTTGCAATAACTTTGGACTTCACTTTCGCAGTATACAAATTTTCAATGTTGATGAGTGCGATCGTTCCGAATATTGCATGAGTGTGCAAGTTGAAACAGTCTACTCAACGACGCGAAGCGGAGTTGAAAAGACTCTCAACTTGCAACGATAACACCGATAGCTTACAGATTAGACTAGATCTAGATAGGCTACATATATATGACTAACGCGCGTTAGGTCTTATTTTGCTTACAATGTTGTATTTTGAGCGTCGAGTAGATTTACTCCAGTAATCCCAGGAGAGTCAAGTACTTTCAACATAGATCCATAAAGTCATAGATCCATGAAGTCCAATTTGTGAACGAATTTTATAAAATCCAGAAGGAAATCTAGAAGGTAAGCAACCGTACCCTGGGAATAATTAGCTTAGCAACGTACGAACGCGCATTGTGTTCAGCTTAGCAACGTGTATGCGCAGTGCTACGTAAATCGGTCAGAGATACGAAAACGTGATTACGTATATGCGCGTATACCGCTAATTCACTTAACGTGTACGGGGCATGTCCATGGGTTCAGTGTGCCCAGGGATCTTGCAGTGCTGGCTCATTTACTTCAGCGTGCTATAGTCGACTATAGCACGAGCGTGCAATAGTCGACTATAGCACGGCTAGCGTGTGTGTGTATTTGAGTTTTGTCAGACGTGTATCAATCATATATGATTATTTACGGCTAGGACCGACCTTTAACGTCACCATCCGAAAGACGTGACCAGGGCTCGAACCTCTGCATCAATTTGTAACTTCCCCACAGCTTGGATTACAGGCGCACGCCACAACGCCCAGCATACGTAAATCATATCTGATTGATACACGTCTGACAAAACTCAAATACACTGTTATACACACACACACACACACACACACACACACTGAAATCGCAAGCTTCGATTGTTATCTTCGAAGCTTAATTCATGGACTCCGTGAATCAACTCAAGTGTGCCTTTCTGGATTAGAAGTCAGACAGTTGGTGAGTAGAATAAGTAGAGAACATAGAAAAATTGTAGTTAGGAAATCATTTCATATCACATCCTGTCAATTACTACTAAACATTATTTACATCTGGGATCAACGCTTGACATCACAATCTGTATATCATTATTCATTAACAAATCAGCTACTGTAACAACTTGGGTAGCATGATCGCACAGAAGGCACAGAGAGCACTGTTAGGGCGCCGTTAGGCGCGAGTGTTGTTAGGGGATGTGAGTTAGGCAAATTCTATAATTTGTGCGTAGTGATCTAGATTTAATTCAAGATTTAGTTATGATTATTTGCACATCCTACAAGTTTAAAATCTTGTCTAGGAAATGGTAAAGGAATGTAATTTATTATTATATAGGCCTACAAAAATGTCCTTATTATTTCATTTTACACATGAAATGACAGCAAGTAGTAAATATATATTTACTAATTTTTTGTTAAATATCGAATAAGCTTTAAAAAGAAAATTAGCCTATCATGATATTACGATGGAGATTCTGTACCAAAAGAAAATGCAATCCCACTTTTCATCAGTTTCTTTTGTTTGAAAATGCTCTTCGCAGACTTCACTCATCATGCTCATGATAGAGTATTTGCCAATGATGATTATCATGCGATAAATTTCATCAGCTATTGTTCTTCTTTCTAATGTAGGGTCTATTCTTTAAAATGTCTTCAAACACTTAACAAAATGATATATCTTGGAAGAAAAAAAAACTTGATGAAAAGGATCATAATTATGTTGGCACTAATCAATATCCCCCGCTATATACACATTCTTAAAGGGGTACTCCAGGCTGAAGAAAATAATACGGTTTGAAAAGTAAAGTGAGACAAACAAAACACTGACAAACTGATAAAAATTGAAAATGAATACAAAAAATTATGCTATCTTAAAATTTTGAATTACTGAGGCCCTATTTCGGTGAAATTTATATTCATGTCTTCAGGAATATGCAATGAGGGTCTGTTGTATCATACAAAATTAGGTGTATTTAAATTTTGTCCACCCAGAATATTACTTCAAAGATCATCATTTTGCTACTCGGGTGACATACACACATTTTCAAGAGACAATTACGAGTTCATTTCAATAAAATCAGAAAAAGGATATAGAGCTAGAGGATATGGCATCATTGTCCCATTTATGGCTTATTCATGGCCACATGCTGCTCAGTAATTGCAAAATACTGTGTTAAATTTTTAATATTCAAGAATTTTGTTATTTTTTTTTCAGATTTTGATGAAATTTTCAAAGATTTGCTCATCTTATTTTACTCCATTTATTCATATATCGTTGTGTGGGCCCGGAATACCCCTTTAATTCGGTCGAGGTCTATTTCAAATTACTTGGTATAAGAAAGGGAGACAAGTTTTAAAGGGAGAAATTATTCACAAACATCGTCACTATTGGTGCCCTTGGCACTGTTAGCGATTTGTATTAAAATTAGCGCCACTGTTTGCTTCTGCTGGGGCTTTTATTGTTAGATTTTTAGGAATTCGGCTAAGCTTCTGTGAGTTTATCGATACCGATAGGCCTCCTGTTAGTGCTCTGTTAGTGAAAACAATGCGTCTAGGCGGTGGTCGCCGTGAAAGATGTGACTGACCCTACTGTTAACGTTCTGTTACGCTAACCTTTCGCAAACCTCACGGACGCTAATATTAGGGTCCTCTAACACGAAATTTGACGCTTAATCATACACTTGATTTTTAAGATTGATTGTACATTATAGTCAATTGAATCAAACGTAGAAAACTGCTCTACAGTCAATGCTAAGCTTTGTGTTACAGGGGGTTACAGGCCCTACAGATCTGCTTTTCGTGTGCAAAATTCTTTCCCGCGACACCCGCACCGCACCATACATGCATATATTACAACTGATAGTCATCATCGTATAGATTATGACATATGGATAAGAAAGTGGTTTTTCAAACAAATCGAGTACATATTGAGTGAGGAAAAAGTTACTGAATTAAGGCTTAGATATAGATCATTACAGTCCATCGAATCGATATTGCATTTAATGTGGATTATTGGTGGATCACTGGCAATTGATTCCATGGGTCAGATCACCTCTCCAGCCGAAACCATTTCGCATTCGTTGATATGTACACAGCATGCAGTAGGCCAAATTCGTCTGAACTTCCGTCGATTTTGCGGGGTTTTTTTTCTTTTTTTTACTCCTACACAAACGATATGCCTCTAGCACACAATGTAATGGGTATTAAGTTTTACTTTCCCCAGAAATGGGGGATTAGATTCGAATTCCCGGGGGGACCACTTCCATTGATAAGTGGATACCAGGCGCGACCATGGGGTTTCGAAAATCACCCTCAACAAGGGAAGCAATTCTTTTCCAGATTATGAAAATGCATCTCTTAACAAGTATTTAGCTCGTAAAACCCTACAAGTATTGGAAATATATCCCCCTTTTCAGTATTTTAAACATCGTTTTTGACACCCTTATAACGTTACAGTACGTA
This sequence comes from Lytechinus pictus, assembly GCF_037042905.1. Lineage (NCBI taxonomy): Eukaryota > Metazoa > Echinodermata > Echinoidea > Temnopleuroida > Toxopneustidae > Lytechinus > Lytechinus pictus. The sequence continues at coordinate 7,405,227 of NC_087257.1, read as the reverse complement.
CTTGCCCACTCTTTCCCTTTTTACGCGTGGTCGCGCCTGGTATCCACTCTTCAATGGAAGTGGGGCCCCCGGGCGGCCTCTCGAGCTCTGGGCGGAATCAAATGTGGCTTTGGAAAGTCGTCCTAAATCGGATATATCGCTGTTACCATAGTAGCAACCAGAATTTTGCACACGGAACGCAGATTGAATGTTTCCGTTCCAGATTTGAAGCGAAAAAAAATCACATTTCACACAATTTGCATTGCAGGACAGAGTTTTACGACCATGACGACGGGCCCAAAAGTCTCTTCCAAAAATCAACTACCGTTGTAAATAAGCGTTCGCGTTCTCGAACGAAAGGTCGGGAACAACGCTTCTGTGCGGCCGCCACAGGACGACACTGCTGTTTTGATTCACTGATGTTTGACAAGGCTGTTATTGAAGGGCTTATGAGGGAAAAGGGATCTCTGCGTTATAAACGGCGTCTGCATAGTGATTACGAAAAAATAATGACGGACTTGTGGTTTAAAACATGAGTAAAGATTCTGAAAGTACTAGTCACCAGCTGAGAATACTATAGTAAAATGTATTACAATCAGGGCTCCGTAACACAAAGCTTAGCGATGAATAGAAAATACGAAATAACAATTTTGATTGGTTCGTGGTCAGTAATTTGGGCTAAATGCGTAACATTGATCTTGATTGGTCAGTCCAGTATGCGATTGATCGCTAATCTTTGTGTTACGGGGCCCTGGAAACCGGTCCTCTGAAGTCGAAGCGTAATGTTTTCGAGCAGCTCTCGTCCATGTCGTACATGAACGTATCATTTATGTGAGGATAAAAAAACTGACCTTCCCGCCTCGAATAACTATTACTTCCCTGTGTTAGTGTACATGTAAGTTACACATCATTCGATTGAGAAATATTTTGCAAAACTCCATTATGATTTTTTTGACAATCTTGTCACTGGTATGTTGACCTCGATCTCTCCCCCTTTTTTTTTCCTTTGCTTTCCTTTCCTTAGGTGGTCTGTGGTATTATTCTGATGATGAACCTCGCTCCGATCCACATGGACCTGGCGCTATCTACCATGGACTCCATACCAATGTTAGCAAGGAAATGATGGCCTTCTCGGACTTCCCGTTGGCAAAGTCTTTGCCACCGTTTCCAAAGGTAGGTAAACCTCCGCACACTCTCATTTCGTTAGTAAAATACAGTTAAACCCATTTACTGGTGCTTATTTAGTTTATGCATCTACCGCATAAAACTTTAAAAACTTTGTCAAACTATTTGTCGAAATATAATGGTAACTGTTCCATCCAATGGTAACTTTCATAAAATCCTTGATTTCGATTGGCTGATGATCATTGTTACCATGGTAGTTAGCATTGGATGGCAAAGTTATCATAATAGTAACTTTTATTCAACGGGCCTCAGCACATTAATTTCAGATTGGTCGATCTCACTGCACTGTCATTTTTTTTCTCCAAAAGGGAAGTGACATACAAGAATATTACGAGCGGTATGCCGAACATTTTGGACTTCTCAAGCACATCAATTTCAATGTGGACGTGGTGTCCATCGACCAGGACGCCGATTACGAAGGCACCGGACGATGGAAGGTGACAGTCCGCACAATCTCGGGCGAGATCAGGAGTGAGGTCTTCGACGCAGTGATGGTGTGTACTGGTCTTTATCCCAGTGGGCACCTGCCAGACTATCCTGGGTTAGATTCATTCAAAGGACAGATCATGCACAGTTGTCAATTCAAGAGAGGGGCTTACTTCACGGACAAGAGGGTTCTGGTCGTAGGTAATTACGATTGTATCACATGTTTGAACTTCTGCCAAGTAGTTCAGTTGGCGGATATTGGATGAGAACTACAGACACACGGGCAACATCCAAATAGTACCATGCTCTCTTAAATAATGTTAACAGGTACTTCAATCCAGTTGCGTTATAATGAAATCAGCGCCAGGGGTAAGGACTCAAAGGTGCGCTTCTTCCAAAAATATAATCTGAAACGGAAGAGGGGGCAGTTGCTGATATCACCCCCTTGTCGACATTTGAGCTCTGTGGCTTATATATGTTATCTGATTGAACCCTTTTAAAAGTGTTTTCCCTCTTTTTGTCTTTACTCCCTTTCACTTCCTATTTCTAGTAACCTAAAGTGTCAACCGGGGGCATGAGACCCCCTAGGTACGCCCTGTGCATATCACAGGAAATTCATTGCCAAAGCGTATTCAACCAAACAATCCTCACAACTTTTTTTTTCAAGAGAATATAATATATAAGTCAACCTTATGATTATTAGTATTTGATGTTCGCCAGAGAAGTCAGGGACTCCACATTGGCATATGTCTTATATTTTTATAATATTAATCATTAGAGTCGAATACTCAATTATTCTACCTAAATTGAGTTGAAACAAACTAGATTTTATATCGCGATGATTATTCTTATTAATCATACTCACAGGCTCAGGTACTTCGGGAGGAGACATTTCCAACATTATCAGTCATCACGCAAGTCAGGTAATTATTTACTAAAGGGTCAGTCTGATGTTGCCAACCCACCTTAACTTTTCTTTTTAAATGTAACGTATTCATAGGGGGAACGCAAATTTCTTTGCCCAAATTTACGATGAAAATACCGTTCAATGCACACAAGTTTTACGGTAAACCTTAAATGTTACGGCGGATTGTTACATATCAAGTTGCCAGAAATTTACCATAAAAAAGCTCATAAATGATCTTGTCTGGCCATATCTACCAAATCAGTTTTCAAATAAATCTCAACCGCTTCGGTAGTATTTCACTGGTACATTACTCGTGACACTGTTATGTGAATGTTTCTTGTGATCATCAGGTATACCTTAGCTTGCGGCACGGAGCTTGGTGTATCCCTCGATTCTTTTACAACAAACAGACCATACAAGATTTTTTCAACCAGCGGTGGAAGACGTGGATTCCCTCGAGACTCCTCAACAACTGGCTGATCAATAAGATGAACTACCACATGGATGGGAAGACTCTTGGTTTACAGCACTCAAAACTTCCGTTCAACGTCCATTGCATGGTTGACGAGGATCTTCCCGCCAGCATAATGGAAGGAAGAGTACGAATCAGGAGTGGTATTGACAGATTTGAAGGCTCCAATGTCCATTTTGTAGACGGTTCCGTGATTGAAGACATCGATTATGTAGTCTTTGCCACTGGGTACGACCTCAAGCTTCCCTTTTTAAAGAAGGAAATCGTACCAGGTGGGTTGATTCGGCCAATCTGTTCTTCTTTCATTTTGGGCGACTTGTTTGCTTTACTCAAAGCGAAAGAAAGAAGACAACCAATATGCATCTTCCAAAAGGCTTGCGAATGCAGGAATCTAATACGTTATAATATCGTTTGTTTATATGACAAGAGCCTCCATTTTCGCCTTAACTCTGGAAACCATTAATCTATTAATTTGTTCTATTTAACTACATCTATTCTCCATGTCATATAAATCATCATGTTGGTTGGCATTAATCTGATTCAGCACTCTGTCATCCAGTATTGTTTGTTTTTTTCATTCTTTAGACGGATACGATCAGATTGAGCTGTACCAATACATGATTCCGATTCGGCTTCGGCATCCAACCCTGTCTTTCGTGGGGCTGTGTCTTCCTTACACAATGGGTCATAACGCGCTTTGTGAGATGCAGACAAGGTACATCACCAAGGTCTTGAAAGGAGAGGTCAGGCTACCCAGCTCTGAAGAAATGCAACAAGAGGTCATCTCTAGAAAGGATCTCAACTACAAATTATTTGAAAACCACCAGCCCTTAATTGTAAGTTTATTCATATATCCCTCTGGAGTCTGTTTACACTTTATAGAAGCTGGAAAACTTCTTAAACCAAAGTAGAGCCCAATTAAGGTTCGAATCTGGTCAAAGTGGAGAAGAATGCTGCTCTTGTATGCCCATGCCCATATCTAGGAATGCAATGCCATGCAGATGACTATGATTCTTTGGTGGCATCAGATGGTTTGTAAACTGCCAAACTGGTGTTTGTGGGTGGTGTGAGGGGTACGACAATTTAACAGCACTGATTCTTTCTTTAATACACGACTTCTTGCGTCTAACCCCGGCACTCTTTTTAAACGTGGTGTCGTAGATTCCCGCTACAACCGAAGATTAAGTAGTAAGAAGGTGTTCTTGGACTTGCACTCCAGCAAAAGATGATAAAAGGTTATCTTTTTGATCGATCCTGTTTCTGATCAGACGTCCAGTTGTAGGATAGTCTGATGGTCTAGCCATCATCGGCGGTCATGATTGTGGTCTGTCTGGTCGTGTACATGTACATACAGAGTTGTGGTTTTTCCACAATAAAACACGCTCTTATAAAATTTGAATAGTGCTTTAAGAAACATGTTATACGTATTTTTTCTTAGATTTCACGTTGCTATGCCTACTATGTCTTCAGTTCTACTAGAAATATGTTTATGACATACGCAAGTTCTGCCTTTGTGTTATTTTTTTTCCAGACGGACCCAACTGCCTACCGTGATCAGCTGGCCGAAGCAATCGGGGCGCTACCAAATTTGACAAAGCTAATCTTCACCGATCCTGTACTCGCTTACCATTTCTACTTCGGGGTCGCCTATCCACCTTGCCATAGGTTAGTAGGTCCTGGTGCCACTCCGGGGGCGAGACAGGCTCTTATTGACTGCAAGGAGAACCAGGTACATGGTATTACACTGACAACAGTGCGTAGGGATGCGAAAGATTGTCTGCAAGCCTATGAAGACGGCCAGAAATCCTCTTTAACTGTGTATATCATGATCTTCGGTGCCATTTTATCTGTAATTGTCCTCATGGTTATATTTTAATGTGTTATCTGGTGAAACAAAATCTTAATTTTGACAAATTGCCAATACAGAGACGTATACCGTTTTGGGTTTTATATGCCTTTATAACTGCTCCCAGTCTCCCATCAAGTTCATCAATTCAATTGCGGCTTGATTCTGAATTAACTGGTCCATCCCATTGAATATGCAAGATGAAAGTCGTGGGAAGATAAAGTGTAAAGCGGCAGTCTATGCAAAGTGACTTCTGTCGTTGGACAACTTTCCTTGATTTCGATTGGCTGAGGACAGGGAGTGTTTCATCAATATTTTTGTCCGACTAGTTGTCGGATCTGACAACTTTTCTTGATGTTGATCGGATAAGAAGCACTGTTACTATGGCAACTGTCGGATAAAATGGGACTCGTCGGATAAAACATCTGACAAGACCTTTCATGACACCCTCCCCAGGTGCTGACTCTTACTCTGTCACTGAACGATGAAACAGACGTCGTATGAAACATCTGCCAAGATCGTGAAACATTATCTTGAAAGTGTATATAACAATGAAGTGAACAAATGCTCATCAAACGATGCACTGAATCATTAAAAACTGACCAATCCACTTCTGGGGCCCGTTGCATAAAGCTTTTGCCATTAAAAAAACTCTGGCAAATTTTTGCCAGTTTTTTAATGTGTAATTTTCAATTGCATAATTTTGTTTGCCAGAGTTTTTGTTTATTTGCCAGAGTTTTTTTTTTTGGCAAAAGTTTTATGCAACGGGTCCATGATTTAACGTCATGTACAGAGTGAGTCAGAAAAAATGTCCCACTTTTGTAAAGTTGAATTGTTTAAAATATGAATATTTAATCATTAGTTTCATGATATGTCTTGATAAGAGGTATCCTCCCAATACATTCAGGTACCTTTTTCATTTGATCCCCTGCACGCATGACTGAACAGCGGACAATCTTTAGAAGACTGTCCGATCTCACTTGCGCCAAGTTACTGGGTGATGAATAAAACAGCGGCACCTCCACAAGACTGTTGTATGTTTATCGTCGAGTGCTCGCGTGTCACCGCGAAAGAATTCCCCAATATTCGAAATCAAGATCAATTTCGATTATGAAAAGCCAATTGTATACAAGACGATAGCCATCAATATTGTTTTGATGTTCTTAATGACACCCAACCCCATTATGTAGAATGTAATTCTTACGTTGTTGAAATGGAGGGAAGTCTGAAGAAAAGATTACAGTGATGAGAAATGGGAGTCTTTTATGACGTAAACAGTCACAGTAGCTATTTTAATCAATGCCATTCCAATGTGTACTTGAAGATAAATATCAAGTCATTCCATTAGCTTCCAACTTTTATGCCAATTTGGAATGTTATTGGAAGTTAGGTTCATAACATTTCGATATAGTAGTATGCTCTCTTTTCGATGAAGTAAATGCTATGCAGGCGCATATCCAGCCTCAGATCCTATATACAAAGCATGTCATGGGCGCAATTGTCTGTAAGGACAATAGTGACTCTATTGTGCTTGTGCATGCATGGGCCCATCCATTTCTTTATACTGGATACGATAGTGCTATGTGCACCCTTTTCCCTCGATATTGCTATTCAAATTTGAACAAACATTGACTATATTTGACAATTCCTTAGGGGTGTCTCGCTCATTTATTGTTGAGGACATAATGTGTTCTCACAAAGCAGGGCAACGTGTTTATTAAGTCCGACTTTTTCGCCTATTTCACTACCTGTTTTTCGTTTAATTTTTTCTATATATTTAATTAACTGTTTTGATTCAAAGAGGAAGTCCACCCTGGTTAGAGGTTGGTTGAAAAAAAAGCAGATTTTCTTATTATGGTGAAAGTTCGCTGAAAATCCGTCAAAGAATAATGGATTTAGGAAATTTTAAAATTGCGATTTCTTACGTCAGAGCCTAGCAGCCCCTCTATACTTGAGCGTAATAAATTCCCCAAACTGCCATTTTCTTCCAAAAAAAAGAAAAAAAGTGAAAGTGATTTTTATTTCTCTATATGGATATAATTTGTATTCATCATATTGAAGTAGATAATTTGAACTTATGGAATTTACATCACGTGATATATGGGGAAGTTGCTCGCATATGACGTCACGAATTAAAAACTGAAGAAAAATAAATCATAACTCGTATTCTTTTATGGACTTTAATGAAGCCTTTACTGGTGTTGGTGTTTTTATCTATATTTCTGCATTTATTTGAAGCCAACTTATCGTCAGGCTGAAAATCCTCATTAATATGTATTCACCTTATGACATTGATTGATAATGGTATGAAACACTTTGTGGTGTTGTATCGTAAAATATGTATTTTAATCGAGTAAATCAACATAATATAGGTTCATGTAATCCTTTATCTAATGATATTTTCCTTGTTTTTTCTGTGCGTTGCCTTTAGTCTATAATATTTTATTACAATATAATTGTATTCCTATATATCATCATAGCATTACATGTACCCAATCTTGGTATTTTTTTAACATCAATGGTTGTTGCTAAACTTTTGTATCTATATAAATAAATACAATCATGTAAAAATGAAAAAGAACTTTATCTGTAATGATCAGATCTCGTTACAAATGAATGCCGAATGATAACAGTCATCTAAGTGCTCGAAAGCGGAAACATGCCAGCTTAACCCTAAACAGGTCGGGGGGTTGAATCAACCCCCCCCCCCCCCTCAACATTTTCTGCGATCATTCCGCTGCGCGAAATTTTTTGACCGCGCCACTCGCAGAGTTAATACTTTAAAGTCTCGCGATCGGCGGCCGAGATCTCAGGGGGGGGGGTGAATCAACCCCCCCCCCCCCCGGCCACAGAACAGCCCAAAAAGCCCGGCCTAGTTAGGGTTAGGTAATGATAAAGATGTCATGTTGCGAGGGGGGTCGGGTCCGTCGTGTATCTCCTCTGAAAAAAAAATAATAAAAATGTATATCTTTGTATGTATGAAATCGTTTACATGTGTGGGGATGAAATGAAACTGATTTCAAATTCAGTCAAAGTCCATTTTGATATCAAGTTTAATAGCTAGTAACTGCTTGTAATTCACTCATTGGAGATATAGACATTTCCTGATCGACTCGGTCGAATGTATACCATAATTACTCTGACTTATAAAAAAAAAATGTAAAAAAAAAGCAGATTGTAAAAAAAACCGGTCAAAATCAAAAGACAAGAGGTACCGTAGCAGAAAAGGGATAACTCATTTTCTCTTTTTCCCAAATAAGTATGTGATCATCAATATTACACCTTCTAAGTCAATTAATTGAAATTCAAAAAACCATTTCAAAAGGGCATATTCCATTGGATTTGCCCCCTGCACAAATTGCCGGACTAACTAAAATATATCCCACATCATTCTGATGAGTCAAGTGCCATTTAGTAAGTTGAAATATTCAGGTAATCATGCACGTAAGTCAATTAAACCTGTACCTCCATCAACTTCCCGAATTATTATAAAACTCCTCATGTAATGTATTACCCCCGGTCTGATTAAGCCCCCCCCCCCCTCGATATTTTTCGTGGTAAATCAACCGCGCAGAATGTTTTACCGCGTCGCTCGCTAAATTACAAGACGATGTGAATGTGTGGGTGGGTGTGTGTGTGTTGTGACGCACGACACCAAATACTTACGTCTTATAGACACGATTGAGGGCGCCAAAATACTTGATAGTTATCCACCCATAAGAATGTAACTTTGGGGAAGGGGTAAAGTCAAACATGTGAAGCTCTTTAAGGGGTGTTCACTTAAAAAAATGCTATATACAAACATTATTTACAATGTGATTGGCTTATATGAATTTGATACTGTACTATGTACCCTGCTTACCCGAGACACCGGTCCGCCAAAAGAAATACACTTATAAAAGGAATGTGTATAGATATTATGAGGTTTTTAGAGATTCAAAGTATGCCATCACTGAAACATAATTTGGGGGAGGGTCTATTTTAACATTTTAGCTCCGTGCTAACAATCGAATACATTTATGACCCGCCACCCCAATACCAAAAGTAAGTCGCTATGCAGGTAAGGTTCTATGTACTTGCGAAAAACAATTATTGGTTCTTTAAAGACTCAAAATTAGGTAGTTACTTTATCTAAAATGGTAACTCTTCCTCAAGTCTTCATACTGACAAATTTTGAAGTTGAAAAGTATTAATTTCATTTACAATTAGGTAAATTTTCCTTTCTTTTAATTTGTTGTTAAATAAAAGCTTTAGTCTGACGATCTTAATGATAATGATAATAATAACAATAATAACACTACAATGAAAATAATAATACTTGTTTTTATGGCGCATAACACAAGGCAGGAAGGAAGTTCTCGGGGACAACAACGTTGAAGAAAATTCTCCTCTCGATCTACAGAACAAGTATGAACCGACTTATATAAAATGTGACGTTCGTGAGACAGGTTGCAACTCATGTTTTAATTGCGTCCAGTCCTGAAGCTCCTGCACCAATCACGGCAACGCGCAGGGCCTTGGGAACATTTTTTTTTTCACTGGGGACGCTGATTTAAATTTGAAAAGCAAAAAAAAGGTTTTCACTACAAAATGAAGATCAAATTAGTCCCGAGAAATTAAAAAAAGGAAAAAAAGGGTTTCACTAAAAAATTTAAAATATTTTTGTTACATTTTTTTTCTTCAATTTTACACATCTTCCAGAATGCCTGGGGGTGCTGCCTATGGCGAATAATACACGCAGCACCCCCGCTTCCCAGGGAGAGTCATAGTTGCTCAATCACGTTTTGGTTGGATAGTACCCTCCTCCTAAACTTGGTAAATAGGTATAGTTTTCGCTTTTACTACCATAACTACGGGGAAGCTTTCTTCAACGCACCGACTCCTTTGAAAATGCAATTAAAAGTTACTATCAGAGCTGAGAGGCTTTTGTCGAAAGTCGGTGGACTGGGACAGCAGATCATCCGAAGTTTTGCACTGGACGAACAATTTCAAATATGTCGTTGGCCAGAGTCAAGAGATTCCGATGCTGCCCCGGTCCACCAACTTTCGACAAAAGCCTCTCAGCTCTCCATTGAATTGCATTTTCAAAGGAATTGGTGCGTTGTAGAGAGTTTCCCCGTTGTAAATGCGAAAAGTTCGGAATAACTGAGAGTTGTCTTGATGATCGTTTGAGATTAAGGTCATTAGTAACAGCTCAAAGTTGTCTGCTTTCAGCTTACACACTCCACACTCTTGCAATGCTCCTGTAAGGTTTCACTTTTACAAGTCCTCTATCCGTGCTTTCCCTTTTTTTTCTTCAGGTTGGAGTTTCTGTTATGTGCCAGGTTAATAGGTCAACGAAAACTTATTCATCATTTGTGGTTGATTATGTTGAGGTGAATTGTTGTATTGAATGTGATGGGTTGGGAGAAAATTCAATTGACATTGACAATAGTTTTCCTCCCCCTCCCCTTCTCTCCCCCCCCCCCCCCTTTCCTCGCTCTCTCCCCCTCTTTCTCTGTCTCTCTCTCTGTCCCTCCATCCCTCTCTCTATCTCTACATTGCTTTACAAAGCACCGAGACCAAGCGCTGCTTTTAATAGAAAGCAAAATATTTTGCAAATAAATCACACACAAAAATCGTTAGAGCAAGGGTTCAAAGGTTAGGGGGTGTGAAAAAATCCGGGTATCGCCAAGGAGATTCAAAGCAAGCGAGAGGAGACAGAGAGGATGTTTTCAAATCAGTAGTTAATGTTATCAACCTACATTGCCCTTCACGAAGCTGGTTGATGTGTTTCAGAGGGTTTCATTCTAATGAGTATAATGGAATAACTGTGCTGAAGCTATATAGGCGACTTGGTCTTCCTTTAGTTATGTTTTAATGGAATTAAGGTGCACTAATCAGAGTTGGTGTCCGCAAAACTGGTGAGCGAAATGACTGGTAGGATAGCGGTGATTGGTGCAGGAGCTTCGGGGCTGGCCGCCATTAAAACATGTCTTGAAGAAGAATTCCAACCTGTTTGCTACGAACGATCGGCGCACTTGGGTATGTCAAGAAAATGAGGAACATATAGCTGATCCTCGCCATTGCTCTATCGGAAACCAATTTAACAAAAAAAATGATATGTTCGTTCATATATGAAGGGTTTACATGCAAAAGGGACTTAATCCAATTTTTCCCCTTCATAAATCAGAGGCTTTTCCCACCCAATTCAGGAGGTTATTCTACCATGTTTATAAGAGACATAAATGTAGGTAGAAAAAAATTACTATTTAAAGATTTGTTAAAAAAAACCTGCAGGCAAGATGCCTTTTATTTCATATGATTTTTTTTTACATCTATTCGTTGCATGAAGTGTTTTGCATTTATTCCCTTTTGCATGAAAACGTGAATTCCATTTTTAATAAACTTCTTGAGACTTTGGGGAGTTAGTTTATATTTTGTATGCACAGGGTTAATGTCTGTTTAAACATGCAAAAAAGCATGATAAGAAAAATGGATTTACTCTCTTATGATGACGAGCAAAGACTATTTAACATGGACATATGATGGATATGATGTTATGCGCATGTTGTGGGTTAATCCTCGTTGTCTAGCTGTTGAGTGTTTCATAAAGTTTGGAAGTTACGAATGACTTAACGCAGAACTGGTGATCTTTTCTTGTACTAGAATATATCCCTGTGTAGCTGACTTAGGCCCGTATTCTAAAGTCGGGTTTAATTCAAACTCTGGTTTAAAGTTGTGGTTTAATATGGATAGCCAATAGTGGCATATATATCTCTTACAGTAGAATTTAAATGTATCAACTCATTTTTCTCTAAAATCATTCTTAACCATTGTTAACTGTTTCGGAAGGATAAATAAGATAGCTTTCCTCACCATTCACGAATTCATAAGTAAACATAAAAACATACAATGTAAGTAAAATGTTGACATGTTGGGCTTTCTATAATTTTAGCACAGTTATGCATGGTCTAAGTTAAACCTGAATTCAGAATACAGGCCAATTGTATCCAATAGCAATTAGTTGTGATGAAGTTGTGGGTAACTTTACGAACAGCTTTAAGAAACGCCCATCTGCTCCATGATTGACTGTAACTTTCTTGACTGATTCCCAGGACACTCCCAGGACAGTGCAATCGAATATCAAGCTTCTTGCGGATGATACAAAGCTTTATGCCCTCTCGGATCTACCTGGATCTTGTCAGCAACTTCAGAATGACCTGTCACTGTTAGAAAGCTGGGCTGAGAAATGGCAACTTCGCTCCCAGACAAGTGTACTGTTCTGAAAGTTGGTCGTATGCAGTCTGCATTTGAATATCATATGGGCAAAGAAGATGATTCTGTACTTCTTAGTGAAAATCAGTTAGAAAAGGAATTGGGTGTACTAGTTGATGCACGACTCACCTTCAAAGACCATATCTCACAAGCTGTCTCTAAATCAAATAAATTGCTGGGCTTAATGAGGAGGTATTTTGTAAATTTGGATGAAGATACAGTGAAGCTAATGTTTAAGGGTCTAATAAGACCGTTATTGGAAAATGGCCATTCAGTTTGGTCACCTTTTAGAATAGGTGATCAGAAACGGCTAGAGAGTGTGCAGCGAAGAGCTACCAAGCTAATCCTTGGACTGAGGAACTTGTCCTATTCAGAGCGACTGCAACACACGAAACTACCATCTCTTCTACATAGACATAGAAGAGGCGATATGAATGATGTTTATAAGTTTATGCATGGTATCTACGACACTAGCATAGATCTGCTTGTACGGAGTAAGGAAGGGAGGACTAGAGGCCATTCCCAGAAACTTGAGAAGCAGTATGCAAGGCTTAAGGTTAATTAGGAAGTTCTTCTTTTGAAATCGAGTTAGTTCATGGAACAGTCTACCAGAAATGTGGTTTCAGCACCTTTTGTAAATTCCTTTAAGAATCGGCTTGATAATCACTGGAAGGATATTACTTTTGTTTACGACTTTGAGTAATGGACTATATCTTGCCACATGCAACTACTTGCCATGTGCAACTTCTTGCCACATGCTACTACTTGTCACATGCAACTAATTGAAACTGATAGTGTGGAACATACTGTTTATTCCCTTGGATTGATGAACAGGCATAGTCCTACAAGCATCGTTGGATAAAAGGACAATCTGTGAAAAATCCCTGGACATATCTAGTATAACTTAAGTGCTGGGAAACCTAGATTTTCCGCCTCTGGTCCGACAGAACGCCGAACTGACATAATTTGATTCCGCAACACTTCCTTTCTGTTTTTTTCCACGCTCTGGTGGACGGTCGCCTTTACGTGTTTGAGGGGGTGTGCGTGTTTGGCGTAAGGAAGTGTGCGTGTGTGTGTGTGTGTGTATGCAAGATAATGTGTGGATATCTCTCTGTAGTCCCCGCCACAAGGCGAGCATTAATTTGTAAATAGACCCCGCCTTCATGACCTTATATTTATCACATTTATTTTATGATGATTATTAGGTGGCTTATGGTATTATTCAGATGATGATCCTCGTTCTGATCCTCGTGGACCTGGTGCTGTCTACCATGGTCTCCATACCAATATCTCCAAGGCGTTAATGGCGTACTCAGACTTTCCTTTCGCAAAGGATCTACCCCCTTTCCCGAAGGTATGCCATAGAAAATAGCAAAGCAATCTACTATTTTCATTTTGTTCTAATTAACAGTCTAAAAAATTGTGGCTGTGTCGGGTATCAAAATACTGAAAAACTACTTTAACAATTATTATCATGGTTTGCACCAAAGGGGAGTGGTAATTAAGCACATCCACAACTCCCCACATACAAATAACGCACACACACATCTGCATCATTGATCTGTTCACTAATAATATTCAGATCAGTGATCCGCATCCACGTAGGCTTAAACCGTATGGTTGCTCTTTTACAAATAATAAAAGAAAACAAGAGTAAAGGGAAGAGAGACGAATAAAAAAAATACATAGAACTTTGAAAAGGTCAGAGAGTTCTAGATAGGGAAGGGATATAATATACAAATAATGCACTGAAGCGCGTGCATGCAGGGCCAAATAATGAACGATGTGCGAGAAGAGCCAATGGATCTATCGCGCCGAAGTCCGCAGTACCGAGTGCGGTACCCATTTCGCGAGTCGAGCACAGAGTTCGTTATTTAGTTCCTGAAGAATCTGTGCATTTTTTGTTTTATACATCCCCCCCCCCCCCCCGTTACTGAGTTGCCCCGAATGCTATATGTTTATCTAAATTCTAGATGATTCCAGACATCGCACTATCCTGCACTCTGATGTCAGAGAGCAGGATAGTACATTTGGTATGACGACAGAGTGCAGGATAGTGCATTTTGGATGGAATAGTGCAATTCGCTGAATATCATGTGATCCGATTTGGACCAATCAGATTACAGAACATTCTTGGGAGTTGTATGAATAAGTTTATCTCCCTTATTTCTAATCAATAATAAAGGGGGCCGATGTCTATAAGTACTACCAGCGGTATGCCGAACACTTCAGACTCCTCAAGCATATCAATTTCAATGTGGAAGTCGTGTCGATCGACAAGGACCCCGATTACGAAAGCACTGGGCGATGGAAGGTGACAGTCCGCCCAATCTCGGGCGAGATAAGGAGTGAGGTCTTCGATGCTGTGATTGTGTGTACTGGTCTTTATCCCAGTGGGCACCTGCCAGACTATCCTGGGTTAGATTCTTTCAAAGGACAGATCATGCATAGCTGTCAGTTCAAAAGAGGGGCTTACTTCACAGGCAAGAGGATTCTGGTTGTAGGTAACTTACATTTTTTTCATATATATATTTAATGCCAGATAAAATCTGTGAAAACAAACATCATCGTTCTATCAGGGATTCATAAAGTCGAGAATTTATTAATTTGATAAAAAATGAATGTTACATAATTTGTTTGATTAGCGGAATTTATTAACATTTAACTTGTCCAAAAAAAATCTTAATTAACAGGAAATTAATAATTTTAAAGGACTAATCCCCTGGGCCACAACCGGTCCACATGGAGATACTGATAACTATTATTACTCTTTTACTTTTGGTTGATAAATCTGGTTAACGCTGAACAGGTTCAAGTATTTCTGGAGGAGATGTTTCCAACTTACTCAGTCACCACGCTGACCAGGTAAGTGCATGGGATTTTGCTAACAAGATACTTACCAAATAAGAACAAAAACAAAATATGTAGGCCTATTAATGATTAAGGCCCATACATTAATTTCCGTTCTTTTTAGAATGTTTAAACAGAGTGAGTGGCTATATAGATGGGGACTTGGTGGCGCTTGGCTCTCCACCCCACCCCCCCCCCCCAAAAAAAAAAAAAAATCACGATCAAGGAAACAAAATGAAAAGGAAAGAGAGGAGGGTGAAATATGATTTTCTTGTTTTATTATGTCAAAATCTATCACAAAATTGAATTTTGTGATTAAAATACCTGCTATGCCATACCTGGCCTCAAAGTTTTTGTCCATTACGCCAATGTGTTTAAATCATTTCAAAAGGGAGCGAACCGACCAACCATAGGTGTTTCGGTATGAATATATTGATAAATAAGAATGTATTAGTCAAAAATGGGCCCATAGCCCTATATCACAAGACGACAAGGCTCAAGATCATGAAGATGTTGCATGATGGGTTAATTATGATCCTGGACAGATATGAACAGTTCACATGGTTTAGGACTGAGTAAGTGTTATACTGGTATAGGCTGCTCGTTCGTATCATTCTGCTTAAATATACACGAATACAAGGGGTTAACAGACGTAATATGACCCCGGTCATTGGATCCTCACTGGCATGTCCGTATACAGAATGCATGCACTTTTTTGCCACTCCCTTACCAACGGTCGCAAAATAAAACCTTAACAATATAGTAGCATGAACATTTATTTGTATTTCTAGTGGTGATTGAATGATTCATTATTTTGATTCCAGGTATTCCTGAGCTTGCGGCACGGAGCATGGTGTCTCCCGCGATTCTTTTACAACAAGCAGTCCGTAGTCGATTTCTTCAGTCAAAGATGGAAAACCTGGATACCGCCAAGGCTGCTTATGAACTGGCTTGTGAACAAGCTGAACTACGACATGGATGGGAAGATACTGGGCTTGCAGCATTCAAAGGGTCCATTCAACATCCATTGCATGGTGAACGAGGGTATACCTACTAGCATCATGGAAGGTAGAATAAGAATCAGAAGTGGAATTGACAGATTTGAAGGCTCCAGTGTCCATTTTGTAGATGGTTCGATGATTGAAGACATTGACTTTGTTATCTTTGCCACAGGCTATGAGCTCAAGTTCCCTTTCTTCAAGAAAGACATAATTCCGGGTATGTTGGATTAGACAATCCGCTATGTTCAATGTAATTTTCATGTATCTCACCTGAATTGGCGGAATTGAAGTTGAGAATTCAAACCGCGTCTCCAAACAAATCACCTTCAGAGGGATGTGAGTTACCAGCACAAATTGTGTTTGTATTTTTTTTAGATTGTTATCCATGCCTATCAAGCGTCATCTGTTCCATTATACATTTCTTGCTTGTTTCCATATTCCTTCAAACTTTCGTTAGTTATTAGAAAATTTTGTTTTTCCTGGCTTCCTAATTTTGACTCGTTACATTTTCGTACCATGATTGCATTCTTTATAGACGGATACGATAAGATAGAGCTGTACCGATACATGTTTCCTCTTCGGCTTCGGCATCCAACCCTCTCCTTTGTTGGGATGTGCCTCCCATTTACAATCGGTTTTAATTCGTTCGGCGAGATGCAGACAAGGTACATCACCAAGGTCTTCAAAGGAGAAGTCAAGCTACCTAACTTTAAAGAAATGCAACAGGAGATCATGACTACAAAGTTTCTCAATTACAGGCAATTCGAAAATCACTTCCCATTCTCGGTTAGTTATCCACTATGATCTTGGGGCCTTTTCATAAAGCTGACCGTTAGTTAAGAATGACTTTAAGAACGACTGGTGATCATTAATTTTCTTGTGGTAAATGATATTCTCCATTAATATGATTAAGGTGATTATTTAACGCATAAGAATGTTGACCAGTCGTTCTTAAAGTTGCTCTTAACTTACGAACAGCTGTATGAAACACCCACCTAGATGTGAAGCTGTGTGAGAATGTGGGATATTCAATGCGTATTGTGGGTGTGAGAGGATATAATTATGTTAATGGGTGGGTGGTAAAAACATTCAAACCCGTCAGGTGGAGCTAGGTGGATCTCGGGATGTCGGCTCAAGCCACTTCTGCACACAGCAAAGAAAGAATGTACAGTACTTATAATGCATGTTGTAAAGTCCAAGGGTCGAAATTGCAGGGTGGATCGCAAGTATGTCGGATGGGTCCCAAATGCCATCGTTCCCATTTTCCTTATTTGCCATCAACATCCTGAATCTCCTTTACTTTAGTTGTTTCTGTTCGTATCAAAGGTCCCACTCGATGTTTTGGTTTTTTTTCCTCAGGTCAATCCAGTTGCCTACCTTGATCAGCTTGCCAAAGCAATCGGTGCGCTACCAAGTTTGACAAAGCTTATCTTTACCGATCCTGTACTCGCTTACCACTTCTACTTCGGGGTCGCCTATCCACCTTGCCATAGGTTGGTAGGCCCAGGCGCCACTCCTGGGGCGAGACAGGCTCTTATCGACTGCAAGGAGAACCAGGTACATGGTATTACACTGACAACAGTGCGTAAGGATGCGAAAGATTGTCTGCGAGCCTATGAAGATTACCAAAGATCCTTCGTCACGATCTACGTCACAATGGCTATCGGTGTCATTTTATCTCTTATTGTCTACATGATCATTTTCTAGACTTTCTCATGTGAAATTTCTGTTTAGACGTTTGTATAAGACTAATGAAAAGAGCACATTCGGAGGCTTTGTCATTCCGATGAATGAATAAGTGGTAGCCACTCGACGAGCATGTGGAATTAGCATTGTTTGATATGGTTCAATCAAGTTGGTCCTTATTGTCGAATCTGAAAAAAGAAAATGAAATATTGTATATAAAAATTAAAAACAAAAGAAATAGTGAGCGAGAGACATCATTGACTGTACTGTCTCATTTGCATGTCACTGAGTTGTGCATATCACTGTTTGTAAAAGAAAAAAGATAAGTGAACTTTAAAATGTCATAACTTTCTTATTTTACATCCAATTTTGATGAAATTTTCAGTGCTATGCTTGTTTGATTTTGTTCTATTCAAATTAACATTTTTCTGGGGTGGACTTGACCTTTAATTAAAGAGGTATGGATATTCTACAAGTAAGATTGCCAATTGTTTTCTTGCTTCCAAAAACAACTCGCATCCACCATTTTGATTAAACCAATTAAGGACTTAGCTAAACGATCGAGAGTTGAAGTTTTAGACATCCTTTACCTCTTAAAAGTGTTGTGTTTCAATATTTTACAGGAAAAATGTGTCATATACATGAATATACGTTTTTGATATTGTTTTCATATTACTTTTATTATGTCACTTCCGATTTTGCTATTTTTATCCCTTAATTGTCATTTTATTGATGTATTGTTGTGTGATTGTGAAGACTTTCTTTTAACTTGCTCTTTTATCAGGTTTACTGTGCTTATGTTGTATTATCCACATTTCGGTTTTTTTACGTATTTTTATTCAAACACTCAGATATTAACAAAAGTGATGTGACGAATATTACTGATTTGTTTAATTCGATCTAATTCGGCCATTTCACTGCGAATATTATCTTGTAGGCATACATTCCATTATTCTCAATTGTTTAGAACATTGCTGATCCGACAGTGATGTCAACCTTTGAAAGTTGATAATCTAATTTGGATTAACTCAAACTTAATCGCGCTTTAAATTTTGTTACATGTACATATACGCAATATTATACGTATGCATAGCTTTAAATTTTGTTACATGTACATATACGCCATATATACGTATGCATAGCTTAAGTTTTCTCTTGCATGCTTATTGCAGTTCGGTATTTAGTCACATATACTAGGGTATGGTGAGTGATTGTATCAATAATGAACATGACGAATTAAGTTTCTGTGTCATAACCCACCATCCAACAATCTCGAGTCTCGGCGGTCACTCCCAATTGGACAATGGACAGCATCCGCGAGGGAAAAAAATAGGTGTCAACTATGGTGTCAACGTGAGGAACGCGAATACTTCTCCTCATTGGCCAACTCCTCAATATAGATCATTCCAGATTTGAGCTCCGAACACTTCTCCATGCTGTCTCTCCAAACTTCCACTGTCATGTACTGGACTATCAGACCATTGCAAACTGCTCTCTAAATACAACCTGCCTTCTCATGTTCTCTCTCATCTCTCATCAATGAGCCATTTACATACTCCAGCTGGAAATCTACCTGCAAAAGAGCTATTCTGGATGCTCATGATGGAGGCACGGAATTGCATCAACCGAATGTCTTCCATCTTCCTCTGGAGAACCCTTGTAATGCTTCCCAGGACAAATCTCTTGTACCCATCTCCACTTCCTCCACACCTTCCTGCTGCCGTAATTCTCCGGGCCCAACTTCTCACATCTACCTATCCTACTCAGCAACGTTTGGTTTCCATCGGCAAAAGCACAAATCCCAGATGCAAGCTATGCGCCATTGAGGATGAAGACTCTCTTCGTCTCATTGCCTCTTCCTTGCCATGGAGGTATCTGTGTTAGCTCCATGCTATTGCCCTGTCTTTTTGGAGCATCGCCTCATTCCTATCCGTTTTTCTGAAAACCTTAACCCTCCTGACCATATCATAGCAGATCTAAAGGATGATGACCCTCTGATCTTTTCAACCTCCATCCTCTTCCCCTCTCAGTCATTACCCTCTTCTTCCTCGTCCTCTCTGTGTTGTCTATGCTCGAGATATATTCTTAAAATTCACCTTGTTCGACAGCATCGACTGGAAAGGCCCACCTAAAAGCTTCACATTTTCAACCAACTTCGGCTGTAAAAAAACGCGGCAGTGAGAAAAAGGCCCCTTAGCATTCTTAGTCACCGTGACGATGACCACAAATGTCATTTTCAAATCTGAGAAAATCCAGAGAACCTCTGTCTCGAGAGCAAGGCCGTACGCAGAAAATTTTCGCTGGGGGTGCAGCACGTGTAAACTTTTTCGAAAAAAAAATTAAAAGCGAGGGAGCGAAGCGACCGAGCTTGTCATATGGGCGTTTTTGCATTTTTTCAAGTAAAATTGAAGGTTTTGGTGCATACTTTTGGTGAATTTGGTGGAAATTTTCAGTTAAAAAAATGTGAGTTTTCAAAATTTTGGGGGTAGGGGGGGGGGGGGCAACTGCAAGATGTTGGGTCAACTTTTAGCCATTCTTAAAAAATATATATTTTTTTTTAAATTCACATACATTTGCAGTGTTTCTAAAAGTAATGAAAATCAACATATCATTATACCCCAACATGGAAATGTAAAATCACATTTAAGAAAAAAAAAATCCATTGGGTTAAAATAAAATCTATAACTTTTTTTATTTTTTGACGTAACCCCTTTTGGAAATACAATATTTGAGCTCCTGGTAATGCTGTTATTTTCTAATGTCGGAACGCGATACCAGACACACACAATAACGCACACTCACACACACACTAAAAAATGCGGGCATATAAGGGGATAGATTCAGTTTATTTCCAAAGGGGTTAGGTTGAAAATATTTAAATTTTTTAATGAAATGTGAAAAAGTACAGACCAGTTCATTTTTTTTTCTAAATGTAATTTTGCAGTCTCATGATGGGGGTATTGTGTTATGTTAAGTTTATTACAATTAAAAACACTGCAATATACAGTAGGTGGATTAAAAAACCTTAATTTTCTCAGAATGGCTAAAATTGGACGTAACCCCTTTTGGAAATTAACTCCCCACATTTCCCGAGTTGTGACTATCGCCAATCAGTTGCGCACTTTGCCATATTTTTAGGGGCACATCATGGCGGATGAGTATTTGTCGCTAGGCGAGAGAGCAAAATATCTTTGGCCTTAATTGACAATCCAATTTCATAAAAGGTTTTGGCATAATGTTAAATCATAATATGTTGCTCTTGACCCTTCATCACTTTCTTTTTCACCTTCTTTTTATTTCTTGGTCGCATTTTTTTTTTGTTGGGGGGGGGTTCAGTGCTTCCAAGCCCCCCCCCCCCCCCCCATCTTTACGCCAATTTCACAGGTACAATAATACTCAGGGTGGTCGCGAAAAAGATTCCGTCTTATAAGTAAGTCTTTAAGTGGAATTTCACCCTGATTTTAAATTTATTTAATAATAGAAGAAAAAGTGAACCAAATATGGTCACCATAATGATAAATTTCCCTCTAAGAATAAATGAGTTACGATGATTTACTTTTGTGACGTCACATACGAGAAGCTCATTTGCCGTGTGATGTAAATGAAGAAAAATGTAATTTTCTCAAAACATTGCACATGTTCAAAGTGATTTTATTCATTCGGTGGATATTATCATCGAACATGTCATTTCTTACCCGTTTCTATTCAAATAAACACAAATTATTAATCACGTTCAATTAAAAGAGTATGATATTTTTTTCATTTCCAAGGGGATCCACACTTTACAAGCTTTGCTTTTTAGTGGACCCCCATCATTTCCATTTATGCTCAGTATTATACTGGTTTTTTTTTTTTTTTTTTTTTTACGAAGTAAGAATGCTCGTCTGTAAAGTTGTATTTGATTTGAATTACTTTATATTACTTTGTATTATGTTTTGAATGGAAATGAAATAAAGAATTGAATAAATTGAATAAAAAAGTATAGTATAATACAAAATAATATCATGCACCATTATTATGGAGAGCTGCTCCCATGACATCATGAATTAAATATTTCCTCCATTTTTGTTTTACTTTTGTCAAAATTAACTTATGCAGTTTCACGTCGTCATTCTTTTCGTTAACACCAACTATAATTTTGTCACACGATTATTGACATTTATTTTGCTGTTCATTAAAAAAATGAATGATTATCTCACCATTGTAATTCTGCCTATAAGTTTCCATTTATTTGAAGTGTATTCATCATTCTCCAAATATCATCCTGATGACTTGAGGATATTGGTGACTTCCTTAGCCATGCTACAGGGAAGGGAGGGCAGTGGTGACTACCCCCGCCCTTAAATAGCGAGGAAAATAGGGGGAAAGAAACAGAGGTGAGATGTAGATCAAAAAGAGGGCGTCAAGTAATGTGACTATTATTACCCCTGTCATTCACTTTAGTTGAGAAAAAAAAAGCATCGACCCCCCCCCCCCCCTTTCAAGACACCATGGCACCGCCGCTGACTAGCTGAATTAATGATAAATCGACAGTAATTGCCTGTATTTAATGGGGAAAAAAATATGGTTTCCGGCCGTCCATTTCATTCTTCCCCTTTCGTGCCTCTACAGTGCATAACAAAAAAAAGTTTATACTTAGAAAAAGTCCTGTAAAATTATACAATTGTAATATCCTGAAGATTTTTCCACATTTTAACATTGGTACAGGTCTATTTAAGCAAATGGCGATATAACTGTCGAAAATATTTCCGCTTGAGTGAGCACCACTTACTTTTGAAAAGTTTGTGAAAAATGAATTGCGCAGAACTTTGAAATAGTTATGCAGGGGCGGATCCAGCCTTCGCCAAGAGGGGGGGGGGTCCGGAGTTTTTTTTCAGCCATATTTTCCCCGATCGGCCGCTCGAAGATGATTTTTGGTTTCTTTGAAGGGGTAGTCCTAATAGTCACTTCTTAGCTTTATTCTTATAAATCAACATAAATATATAATATCATATATCCTTATACAGTATATATAATGCGAGCGCGAAGCGCGAGCTAATTTTTTTTGGAAATCTTACGTATTTTTTCCTAAAATTTGAACATTCTGGGCAATGTTTGTTACCCTGAAAAAGATGTGTATGCAACTAAAATTACAACGAACGCGATGCGCGAGCAGAAATGAACTGATGAAAAAGGTACCTGTTAAAGACTGCATGCAGTTAGCCATGAAGACGTTACATATTTGTTAAAAATCAAATAATGCGAGCGCAAAGCGCGAGCCGAATTTTTTTGACATTTTTACCTAAAGAATGGAAATTCTAAGCACTTTTTTTAATAACTTAAGCAGAATAGGTATATAACTAAACATGCGAGCGATAAGCGCGAGCGGAAAATTTCGAGATTTAGACCTACTGAACGAGACACTCTATTCATGTTATGTAAATCATGAAAATGATGAGTAATTTGGGATCTTCCTTACATTAATAATGCGAGCGCAAAGCGCGAGCAGAATTTTTTTTTTTTTTTTTCATTTCATTTATTCCATTATCAACAAAATATAAATCAAATAATTACAATCATAACAAGTTGACATAAAAAAATATACCAAGGTCATAAAATCAACTTGAAAAAGACACGTTATAAGAAAGTTACATACAAAATAATCTTGTGTAAAGGATTTGTGATTTACAATTTGTGAAAATGGAGGATCCCACTAAAAAGCAAAGCTTGTATATTGTGGGCTCCTCAAAATATGACAAGCGAGAAATAAATTTTATATATACAAATCAAAATATAAACGATGATCGCCATTAGGAGACATCATTAAAAGAAAATATTAAATGACCAAAATATACGAAAATTACGCAAAAAACTCAGGAATGAGAAACTAAAGAGAGAAAGCGGATGAATGAGAGAGAGAGAGGAAAGGAGGGGGGTGAGGAATGAATGTGAGAACTGCATATGAACTACAGAGAGAGGAGTGATGAACTACAAAGAGAGGAATACGTTTCGAACTGATCGAAAAGGTACCTGTAAAGGACTGCTTGCACTTAGCCATGAAGACGTTACATATTTCAACAATCAAATAATGCGAGCGCGAAGCGCGAGCTGAAAAATGTTGACATTTCTACTTAAAGAATGGAAAATTTTAATCATTTTTTTTGTAATCGTGAACAAGATAGCCACATAACTAAACAATTGATGCGAGCGGGAAAAAAAATCGAGTTTTAGACCTAAAAACGGGACACTATTCATGATTTGTAAATCATGAAAAGAATGAGTAATAGGGGATCTTCCTACATGAATAATGCGAGCACAAAGTGCGAGCAGAAATTTTTTGATATTTTGTGATCTGAAACTGGATAATGATTTAAATAGAGAACAAGTTGAGTATCTGAATAAACATGCGCGCGTGTTTCATATTTAGACCTAGAATCAAGCCATTCTAAATAATCTTTTATCATGAAAATCGAAGCGAGCGCGAGGCGCGAGCTTAAAATATTTGATATTCCGACCTGAAAAAAGATTAATTTCAGCTCTATATTTCAAGCACTTCATATTCCTCTTGCTAAGCGCGAGATGAAACAAAAAGGACAATTTAATATTAGATTAATATCTTATTCATTAATGCCTAATGAGGGCGCGAAATCTGATGATAAAACTTAACATTTTTTTGTAATTATAAATAGGATGCATCAGTTAATATATTTTTAACCATTAATGCGAGCGCAAATTGTGAGCCAATTTTTTTTATAAACTATGTAATGTTAATTCATATTTTGATCAATAAAGATTGAATGAAAACAAAAACTATAATGAAAAATGGGACTTTAGCATGTTTAGAGACATACATAACTCGCCAATCAAAATGCGAGCGTGCAGCGCTAGCTGATACGTTTTGACAATCAGACCTGAAAACGGATATTTTGAAAACTTGATGGAATACACGAAAATAATAGGTACCTGATAAATCAAAATTTGCGAGCGCGCAGCGCGAGCAGAAAATGTTAATATTCAGACCATAAAACTGACATTTTTACAAAGCACTTTTTAAGAATCAATTTGTAAATCACATAAAATAATGAAAGTTCGGTTTCCGAGGTGAAATATGTTTTGTATATTGACTTGACTTGATATTTAAACTCCATATTGAACAAGATATGAAAATCACCTAACAGGCAATGCGAGCGCGAAGCGCGCGCGAAAATTTTATATATTGACATGAAAGATTCTTTTTATTTTATTCACTCGTCTTCCTCCTCTTCTTTCTCCTCTCTTTTCCCTCCTTTTTTCTTTTTTTTTCTTTCTTTCCCTTTTTTCCTTTTTTTCCTCCGCCAATAGGGGGGCCCGGGCCCCTCGCCCCCCCCCCCTGGATCCGCCTATGGTTATGCGAATAAAAGTATACCTTAATCATGAAGAACACATGGAATTTAGCTAGTAAAATTGATTTGAAGATATCTTTCACCTTTTTTAACTTGTTTCCTTGCCCAACTTGACACTTCGAAGAGTGTTTTACGCCCCACCCCACTCCCCCACACACCGAGGCCATCGTGACGTTATTTGCTTTACACTGAGCTGTGATTTACAATTACATGAAATGGCTAAGGCTTGATTTTAATTTTATTAATCATTGTCAAGCTTGGAAAAAGTGTGGAGAAACAAGTATTAAATGAAAAATGAAATGTAAACCCACTTTAAATTATAAAAACTTAGTGAAAAAATGCTGGACATGTCTGATATAAACTTTTGTTCGGATTCAGTTGTCCTCAGATCAAGCTGGCACAAAAAGTGTAAAGGTTGTGCTTATACTAAGTGTTGAAATTTCAATTTGGGTGGCAAAATCATTACAAAATGCTTGAATGTATCCGTTTTATTTCAATTGACTAAAAGTGCAAGGGAAATGTAAGAGAAATGTCTCGAAGGTAAGTTTGTTTTGGCCCTTTCCCTTGACACAGCGTGAAAACGAGCATTTCAGCGCAAACAGATTTCTGCGAGCTATACAAAAATTGACAGTGCTCACTCAAGTGTAATATTCTTTTTAAAAAAAATATTTTCATTGGATAGATGAGACCCAAACCCAAGATTATATGTGAAAAGATTACCCTTATGTTGTATATGTTTTAATTCCCAGTGCTTCTTCAAAGTGTAAACCTTTTTTTGATATGCACTGTATAACTCAGACCTCATATTTAGTCGACTGGACAATTTGAATCAGGGTACTAATGGATAATTAGTTTTTCATTCCCGATCATCGCAGAGCAAAAACGGAAATCAACCTCATGCTTTGGTCTCTGAAAACACAAAAACGAAATCACAACGAGAAAAACCTGTTGTGATTTCGTTTTTGGAGATCAAAAACAGAAGAATGAAATCAGAAATACTTTTGGGCTCTTTCTGATACCTCATTCTATACTTGTGTTTGTTATATATCAAAAACAAAATCAGAACACGCTTTCTACCCTGTGATTCTGTTTGGAAAAACGCAGACAGCGAAAACGAAATCGGGTACTCGCTTTCCACTTCCTGCTCTGTGATTTTGTCTTTCGCACAGCCAACGGCCATATCGAAATACGTCATACACACGTGCACGCAGTACAGTGCATGCATGATACGACCACGTGCAACAAAAATTCACGTTCACATGGCTTTTTCCAGCGTTTTCGGACCTTCACAGAGCAGGAAGTGGAAAGCGAGTACCCGATTTCGTTTTCGCTGTCTGCGTTTTTCCAAACAGAATCACGGGGTAGAAAGCGTGTTCTGATTTTGTTTTTGATATATAACAAACACAAGTATAGAATGAGGTATCAGAGAGAGCCCAAAAGTATTTCTGATTTCATTCTTCTGTTTTTGATCTCCAAAAACGAAATCACAACAGGTTTTTCTCTATGTGATTTCGTTTTTGTGTTTTCAAAGACCGAACCATGAGGTTGATTTACGTTTTTGCTCTGCGATGATCGGGAATGAAAAACGAATTATCCATTAGTACCCTGATTCCTCTCCCGGTCGTTCTGGTACACCTGCCACCTCCAAGTTGACTCTCCTGTGGTACTGGTCAAGATCGTTAAGCTGGAAGGTCAACTCACTGAACCTCTTCTGAAGACAGATGTTCTGCTCCCTCAGTTCTCTGTTCTCCTTTTCAATCTTTTCGGCCTTCAACTTCATTTCCTCAAATTTCTCGTTGAGGAACGACAGCGAGTTGACAATGCTACTTTGTCCCTCTCAATCAGGGTACTAATGGATAATTCGTTTTTCATTCCTGATTTTCGTAGAGCAAAAACGGAAGTCAACCTCATGGATTGGTCTTTGAAAACACAAAAACGAAATCACAACGAGAAAAACCCCGTTGTGATTTCATTTTTGGAGATAAAAAACAGAAGAATGAAATCAGAAATACTTTTGGTCCTCTCTGATACCTCATTCTATACCTGTGTTTGTTATATATTAAAAACAAAATCAGAACACGCTTTCTACCCCCTGATTCTGTTTGGAAAAACGCAGACAGCGAAAACGAAATCGGGTAGTTCGCTTTCCACTTCCTGCTCTCTGATTTCGTCTTTCGCACAGCCATCAGCCAACACACGTGCACGCAGTGCAGTGCATGCATGATACGACCACGTGCAACAAAAATTCACTTTAACATGGCTTTTTCCAGCGTTTTCGGACCTTCGCAGACAGTGGCGTAGCTAGGATTTTTTTCCCGGGGGGGGGGACTGGGGGGTCCTTGCTTTTTCAGGGGGGGGGGGGCACCGGCCATTTTTTGCGGTGTGTGTAATAAAGTAATTTTTCAAGGGGCCCCCAGGGATATCCCGACGGCCTAGCCAGGGTAACCACGTATCCTAACTTGTAGAACTTGACTCGGGCAATCAGATAAACACTGACTTGACCCGGCGCATGCACATTTAGAGGGCTAAATTTAACCAAATTAAAGGGAATAAAGGGCTATTTATCGCATTTTTAAAATTAAAATAAAGTAATTTTTTCAAGGGGCCACCAGGGATATCCCGACGGCCTAGCCAGGGTAACCAGGTATCCTAACTTGTAGAACTCGACTCGGGCAACCAGGTAAACTAGCTTGACCCGGTACATGCACATTTAGGGGGCTCAAATTAACAAAAGTAAAGGGAATAAAGGGCTATTTATCGCATTTTTTAAATTAAAATAAAGTATTTTTTCAAGGGGCCCCCAGGGATATCCCGACGGCCTAGCCAGGGTAACCACGTATCCTAACTTGTAGAACTTGACTCGGGCAACCAGGTAAACTAGCTTGACCCGGTACATGCACATTTAGGGGGCTCAAATTAACAAAAGTAAAGGGAATAAAGGGCTATTTATCGAATTTTTTAAATTAAAATAAAGTATTTTATCAAGGGGCCCCCAGGGATATCCCGACGGCCTAGCCAGGGTAACCACGTATCCTAACTTGTAGAACTTGACTCGGGCGATCAGATAAAAACTGACTTGACCCGGCGCATGCACATTTAGGGGGCTAAAATTAACAAAATTAAAGGGAATAAAGGGCTATTTATCGCATTTTTTAAATTAAAATAAAGTAAATTTTCAAGGGGCCCCCAGGGATATCCCGACGGCCTAGCCAGGGCAACCATGTACCCTAACTTGTAGAACTCGACTCGGGCAACCAGATAAACACTGATTTGATCCGGCGCATGCACATTTAGGGGGCTCAAATTAACAAAATTAAAGGGAATAAAGGGCTATTTATCGCATTTTTAAAATTAAAATAAAGTATTTTTTCAAGGGGCCCCGAGGGATATCCCGACGGCCTAGCCAGGGTAACCACGTATCCTAACTTGTAGAACTCGACTCGGGCAACCAGATAAACACTAGCATGGCCCGGCGCATGCACATTTATGGGGCTTAAATTAACAAAATTAAAGGGAATAAAGGGCTATTTATCGCATTTTTTAAATTAAAATAAAGTATTTTTCAAGGGGCCCCCAGGGATATCCCGACGGCCTAGCCAGGGTAACCACGTATCCTAACTTGTAGAACTCGACTCGGGCAACCAGGTAAACACTAGCTTGACCCGGTGCATGCACATTTAAGGGGCTCAAATTAACAAAAGTAAAGGGAATAAAGGGATATTTATCGCATTTTTAAAATTAAAAGTATTTTTTCAAGGGGCCCCCAGGGATATCCCGACGGCCTAGCCAGGGTAACCACGTACCCTAACTTGGAGAACTCGACTCGGGCAACCAGATAAACACTAGCTTGACCCGGCGCATGCACATTTAGGGGGCAACTGGTTAAAGCATCTCATGAGCAGATCTTATTCATATATTATACTCAGTCCTAAATCCTCCGCCAATAAAATAGTTCCGAAAGCTGAGTGACACCTGTATTTTTCTTTTATTTGCACAAAATATGTTCAATGGTTGCCCATTCTCTGTTTCTAGAATCAGTCTAATCATTATACATATTCTTTTTTGTAATCAACTTACAAATTAAAAAAATGAGAATGGGTTGGGTCGAATGAATATCTTCAGCCTTCTGTTGTAGATCGTCATCTCTTGGAGAAAAGATGGGGGCGTATATCGATAGAAAACGTATTGTCAAAATATAAAATATGAGTATAAAGCTCCTCAAATCTTCGAATAATTCTCATGAGACATTTTCTTTTGCACGTGTAGCCTTCAATTCAATTAATTAGCAACTTAATATAATATGTGATGTATGTACCCGCGATTTGATTTTAAAAAAAAAATGGCCATCTGCAATGTTTAAAAATATCACGAGGTTCTGGGGGCTCCGCCCCAGACCAGTGGCGCCACCGAATGGGGAGTCCCCAGTGAGTTGCCCCCCCCCCCCCGAAATTTGAAGAAACAAAATGTATAGTAAACGTTGTCATAATACTCCAAAAATGTTTTTTGTTCTTTAAATTTTAAAAATATTCTCATCCATTCACCGTTAGCATTTAGGTCCCAACAATTTTGGTCACTAACATAAATCTTTCAGGCCATTATATAAAATTCAAAATGTAGCTCGCGATACGCGCTCGCAGTTATTAATGATTATCTGTTCACATGGGGCTTAAAAATCAAATGTTATTAGAGTTGTCATTATTTGTTTTAGCGAGATACATATCCTGCGTATTCATAATTTCCATAAAGGATTTATTTTCATTTTATAATTAAAAAAAAGCTTAGAACCGCCAGGTATCATCCCGGATATCAAAAATTTTCAGCTCACGCTTCGCGCTCGCATTATTCATTTGGTGAGATATCATCTTCATGACCCAATTAATGCAAACAGCTGATTCTTAACAGTTCCCTTTTTAAATCAGTAGGGACTGCATTTGCAATAAAATTAGTTCGCGCTTCTCGCTCGATTTTTTTTAAAAATGTGTGCCATCCCCCCGGCCCCAAAATGTTTGTTTGCCTCCTCCTAGGTTAGAAACCCTAGTACCGTCATTGCCCCGGACCCGAACCGCATAGCACTGCCCCCCCCCCCCCCCCCAAAAAAAAAAAAAAAAAAAGTTCTACAACCGAGAAAAAAAAAAATGATAAAAGGAAAGAAAGAAAAGGAAGAGGAAAGATATGTCATTTTCTGCATACCATGTCAAAATCAATCTCAAAATTGAAGGTGATTTTTATTCTCGCTCGCTTCGCTCACTGGAGACTTATTATTAAGCAAATTTTTGCTGCGTGCGCCATGGTGTGCCCCCTCTATTTTGTTCTTATCTCGCATTGAGCTTCGCACTAATGCTCGGGGCATAATCATAAAATATCCTGTTCATACAATGATATGACCCCTCCGTTCTCCCTTCTCTTTCTCTCCCTTTCCCCCTCCTTTTCTTTCCTATCTCTCCCTTTCGCTTCTCTCTCTTCTATTTTGTCTTCTCTCTTTCCTTGTTGTTTTTTACTCTACCCATCGGCAGCACTAAGGGATGGGGGGAAAAGTCAGGACCGTGGTTCCCCATGCTTGAAAAAGCCCGTATTCCTTTACTTTTGTTAATTTTAGCCCCCATAATGAGCATGCAACCAGTTGCGTAACAGGCGGGGGGGGGGGGCAAGCTGCCCCCCTTCCCCCTGGCGGAGTTCACCGTGAAAATGTTTTTAAAAAAAACGGGAAAAGGAAAAAAATAAGGGGAAAAAGAAAGAAAGGGAAAGGAAAAGGAAAGGAAAAAAGATGAAAGGGGGAAAAGGGAGGGGAATAGAAAAGGGTAAGGGAAAATAAAACTAAGAAAAAAAAAGGGAAAACGGAAAGAATTTGGAAAAAGGAAGAAAAGAAGAACATGTGAGGAAGAACAATTTTCCCAGATATACACATACATTAGCATGATTAGTAAGACAGGGAAATGAATAAAAGATGACAAAAAGGCAAACAAAAGCGGGACTCGGTATATAGCATAATTTCGTATGAAAGTCTATTATAAACTTGCTAAATATCCAAAGCTACCGGGGGCTCTGTCCAAGAGTCAAGACCCCGTGCAGTGGAGGCTCTTAACCTGTAACCTTTAAAGGGTTCTATAACGGCCCCCTATATGGATCCTTCCGTTGAAGCACTGGCGTACGGGGGGGGGGGTTCCACAGCCAAGGGGAAATAAAAGAAAATGAAGGAGGCAGCGTAATGAGATGAATAAAATATTTCAAAAAATATATAAGACATGACATTTGCTATGATGTAAAAATCTATCACATAATTATAATTTTATTTCAAAATGCCAAATTAAAGGGAATAAAGGGCTATTTATCGCATTTTTAGAATTAAAATAAAGTATTTTTTCAAGGGGCCCCCAGGGATATTCCAACGGCCTAGCCAGGGTAACCATGTATCCTAACTTGTAGAAATCGACTCGGGCAACCAGGTAAACACTGACTTGACCCGGCGCATGCACATTTAGAGGGCTAAATTTAACAAAATTAAAGGGAATAAAGGGCTATTTATCGTATTTTTAAAATTAAAATAAAGTATTTTTTCAAGGGGCCACCAGGGATATCTCGACGGCCTAGCTAGGGCAACCACGTACCCTAACATGTAGAACTCGACTCGGGCAACCAGATAAACACTGATTTGACCCGGCGCATGCACATTTAGGGGGCTCAAATTAACAAAATTAAAGGGAATAAAGGGCTATTTATCGCATTTTTTAAATTAAAATAAAGTAAATTTTCAAGGGGCCCCCAGGGATATCCCGACGGCCTAGCTAGGGCAACCACGTACCCTAACATGTAGAACTCGACTCGGGCAACCAGATAAACACTGATTTGATCCGGCGCATGCACATTTAGGGGGCTCAAATTAACAAAATTAAAGGGAATAAAGGGCTATTTATCGCATTTTTAAAATTAAAATAAAGTATTTTTTCAAGGGGCCCCCAGGGATATTCCAACGGCCTAGCCAGGGTAACCATGTATCCTAACTTGTAGAACTCGACTCGGGCAACCAGATACACATTAGCTTGACCCGTTGCATGCAGTGGCGTAACAGGGGTCGGTGGCTGGGGGGGGGGGGGCAAGAACCAAGAATTTCCCGGTCACATCATAAAGCAGGCAATGGAGTCATAAGGCAAAAATTTTGAGGGGGCGATATTATGGAGTATCGGACAAAAATATATATTTATGCGAGCGAGCGGAGCGTTCGAGCAAAATTTTTGACATTTTAATGGCAAAAATGAGTGGGGTCCGGGGTAGAGCCCCGGAACCTCTTGTTATTAAAGCCATTTTAAACCTTACAGATGGCCACTAATTTTAATCAAATTGCGTGTATATTTATATAGCTTTCACACTACACATAAATTCAGTGCTGCAGTTGTGTACCGTAATCATCTAAATATTTTGAGGGGGTCTACCATAGCAAATGTGGGAAAATGTGTAAAAAGTCGGCAGCGAGCGAAACGAGCCAGAAGAAAAATGGCCTTTTGAAATAAAATTGAATTGTGTGATAGACTTTTACATCACAGCAAATATCATGTCTTATATTTTTTTTATTTCATTCATCTCATTTCGCTGCCTCCTTCATATTCTTTTATTTCCCCTTGGCTGTGGAACCAATCCCCCCCCCCCGTACGCCAGTGCTTCAACGCAAAGGTTAATGCAGGAAGGGTCCATATAGGGGCCCGTTATAGAGCCCTTTAAAAGTTACAAGTTAAGAGCCTCCACTGCACGGGGTCTTGACTCTTGGACAGAGCCCCCGGTAGCTTTGGATATTTAGCAAGTTTATAATAGACTTTCATACGAAATTATGCTATATACCATCCATCTTTTTTTTTCCCGCTCGTTATCTTCAATCCTCAGCAGCCCGGTAGTAATATCTTGTCCCTTTTTTTATTTTCCAATTTAGATTTTGCCTCATTCCATTCTACCTTCACTCGCTTTTGTTTGCCTTTATCATCTTTAATTTATTTCCCTGTCTTTTAAAATTATTTTGAAATTAAATTCTAATTATGTGATAGTCGCTTTGGAAATTTAGTCGATCAATCAATCAATCAATCAATGTAGTTGTGTACCGTAATCATCCAAATATTTTGAGGGGGCACACCATAGCAAATGTGGGAAAATTTGTTTTAAAAAAAAGTCGCCAGCGAGCCAGATAAACACTAGCATGGCCCGGCGCATGCACATTTATGGGGCTTAAATTAAAAGCCATGTTAACGTGAATTTTTGTTGCACGTGGTCGTAACATAAAGCTATTACGTAATAGCTTCATGGTCGTATCATGCATGCACTGTACTGCGTGCCCGTGTGTATAACGTATTTCGATATGGCTGTTGGTTGTGCGAAAGACGAAATCAGAGAGCAGGAAGTGGAAAGCGGACTACCCGATTTCGTTTTCGCTGTCTGCGTTTTTCCAAACAGAATCAGGGGGTAGAAAGCGTGTTCTGATTTTGTTTTTAATATATAACAAACACAGGTATAGAATGAGGTATTATGTGATAGATTTTTACATCATAGCAAATGTCATGTCTTATATATTTTTTGAAATATTTTATTCATCTCATTACGCGCTGCCTCCTTCATTTTCTTTTATTTCCCCTTGGCTGTGGAACCCCCCCCCCCCGTACGCCAGTGCTTCAACGGAAGGATCCATATAGGGGGCCGTTATAGAACCCTTTAAAGGTTACAGGTTAAGAGCCTCCACTGCACGGGGTCTTGACTCTTGGACAGAGCCCCCGGTAGCTTTGGATATTTAGCAAGTTTATAATAGACTTTCATACGAAATTATGCTATATACCGAGTCCCGCTTTTGTTTGCCTTTTTGTCATGCACATTTAGGGGGCTAAAATTAACAAAATTAAAGGGAATAAAGGGCTATTTATCGCATTTTTTAAATTAAAATAAAGTATTTTTTCAAGGGGCCCCCAGGGATATTCCAACGGCCTGGCCAGGGTAACCATGTATCCTAACTTGTAGAAATCGACTCGGGCAACCAGGTAAACACTGATTTGACCCGGCGCATGCACATTTAGAGGGCTAAATTTAACAAAATTAAAGGGAATAAAGGGCTAATTATCGCATTTTTTTAAATTAAAATAAAGTAAATTTTCAAGGGGCACCCAGGGATATCCCGACGGCCTAGCTAGGGCAACCACGTACCCTAACATGTGGAACTCGACTCGGGCAACCAGATAAACACTGATTTGACCCGGCGCATGCACATTTAGGGGGCTCAAATTAACAAAATTAAAGGGAATAAAGGGCTATTTATCGCATTTTTAAAATTAAAATAAAGTATTTTTTCAAGGGGCCCCCAGGGATATTCCAACGGCCTAGCCAGAGTAACCATGTATCCTAACTTGTAGAAATCGACTCGGGCAACCAGGTAAACACTGACTTGACCCGGCGCATGCACATTTAGAGGGCTAAATTTAACAAAATTAAAGGGAATAAAGGGCTATTTATCGCATTTTTTTAATTTAAATAAAGTAATTTTTCAAGGGGCCCCCAGGGATATTCCAACGGCCTGGCCAGGGTAACCATGTATCCTAACTTGTAGAAATCGACTCGGGCAACCAGGTAAACACTGACTTGACCCGGCGCATGCACATTTAGAGGGCTAAATTTAACAAAATTAAAGGGAATAAAGGGCTATTTATCGCATTTTAAAAATTAAAATAAAGTAATTTTTCAAGGGGCCACCAGGGATATCCCGACGGCCTAGCCAGGGTAACCACGTATCCTAACTTGGAGAACTCCACTCGGGCAACCAGATAAACACTGACTTGACCCGGCGCATGCACATTAAGGGGGCTCAAATTAACAGAATGAGGTATCAGAGAGGACCAAAAGTATTTCTGATTTCATTCTTCTGTTTTTGATCTCCAAAAATGAAATCACAACGGGGTTTTTCTCGTTGTGATTTCGTTTTTGTGTTTTCAAAGACCAATCCATGAGGTTGACTTCCGCTTTGCTCTACGAAAATCAGGAATGAAAAACGAATTATCCATTATTACCCTGATTGAGAGGTTCCTGAAAGGATCATACTCAATATTGCAAAACACATCAGCCCAGAGCTTGCAGCATCCGACTTCGATGTGGTTCATCGGCTGGGTTCCAAGCGCCAAGCTGATAACAGAGCCCGTCCAATCATCGTGCGATTCACCACAAGACGTGCTCGGAACATCATGTATGATGGAAGAAGAAAGCTGAAGACCCTCAGCACAAAAGATCTTGGATACAACAGCGATGGCAAGATCTACCTCAATGAAAACTTGATCGCTTCCACTAAGGAGCTAATGAAAGATCTCAACAAGGCCCGCCGAGATGCCGGATACAAGTTCTTGTGGACCCAGAATGGCCGAATCTATGTAAGGAAGGATGAGAAGTGTCAACCCATCATCATTCATTCCAGAGAGGACTTTTCCAAACTGTAGTAGGACTATCCTTCATCCATTCCATGTTATTCGATTTTCCAGTATTCTTTTCATTTATTATGAAATTCTCGTCCCAAAACTTTTCGCATTGTTCAATATCTGTGTTATTTTCCGTGGTATATTTTGCATTCCTTCACTGCCCTTTCAATAATGTTTCAATACCAGACATTTTATGGAGGTCATTTTACTTATTTTTGTGTGCAAATATTCTTCATCGCCCGTTAATAATTGTATTAGATAATCTTTATTTTGTTAACTATTACAACTGTAGTATTTTCCGAACTCGAATTTTGGGTCATGATGGTATCAAATCTAAAAAATGCTTTATATGCTTAGCTTACAAAGATTTTGTTTTAAAATGGCAATATATTATATTTCATAATGGTGGATAATATGCGTGATTTCCCCTTTTATCATCTGAATAATGATGATTTCTTATTACTAAATCATCAAGATAAAAGCAATGTTACCTCAAATCATCATACTCCATTTGATAGATTTTCTACTGATATTCTTACAAATAATTTTGATGAACTTCAAGTTGAATTCGATATTCATGATAAAGCATACAATCTTTCCTCTTCTCCATATTATACAGAAAATTCATTCAATGACTATGCTAAATTGATTGGAGAAGATGATGTTTTTATTTTGCATTTGAATATAAGAAGCGCTAACCAAAACTTCGAGAAATTACGATTATTATTAGAAAATACACAGTTTGCCAATCCCCCAATTATTGCTCTTACTGAAACTTGGTTCACGGAAACCCCGAATTCCTTATGCACCCTCCCGAATTATGATATTGTTATAAACAATAGGAAAAATAAAATTGGAGGTGGACTAGCATTATATATTCCGTCTTCATTTGATTATGCCATTAGACATGAATTTGAATATATGAATGAAATCATCGAATCCTTATTTGTAGAAGTAAAAATTCAAAAAGATAAGAAAACTCTAATAGGTGTCATCTACAGACCTCCTCAAACTTCTTGTATAGAAGATTTTTTACTTGCTACTAATGAACTTTTGCAAAACGGAGAATTGATAAATAACAATTGTATCATCACTGGTGATTTCAATATTAATCTCTTGACCAGTAATCACTCTTTAACAAATGATTTCCTTGAATTAATGTTATCTTCTACTTTTTTGCCTATTATTTCTAGACCAACCCGTATTACTGATCATTCTGCTACGCTTATAGATAATATATTCTGTAACTCTCATCCTCTTCCGAAAGCTGGCATTGTAACGACAGACATATCCGATCATTTTCTTATTTTTACCCATATCCAAACAATGCAATCACTCGCAAAAATGGAAAAGAAATACTGAGGATCTGTCGCAACTTTAGTGATAAAAATATTGAACGCCTTCAAGAAGATTTAAGCTCTGTTGATTGGTCTGACGTTTATAACTCGAATGTGAATGTCGATGACTCATTTGACATATTTTTGAAATCTTTCAATGACTGCTTAGATTCTTGTGTTCCTTTAAAGAAACATCGAAATTACGATTATAAACGTGTTCCAAAGCTCCCATGGGTTTCAAAATTGATATTAAGGTCTATAAATCGGAAAAATAATCTGTATGTTTCTTATATATCAAATCCAAATGATATTTCAAGGAATAGATACACGTCTTATAAAAATACCTTAACAACTACTCTCCGAATAGCAAAAAAGAGGTTTTATTCAGAAAAATTAAATTTATATAAAAACGACCTTAAAAATACATGGAAAACAATAAATGGGGCCCTAAACAAAATTAACAAATCTAGTGCTGTTCATAAATTATGTGTAGATGGAAATATGGTTGAAGATACTCATTCTATAGCAAATGAATTTAATACATATTTCTCTCAAATTGGACCAAAGTTAGCTGGAAATATTATGCCTGTAGAAAATTCGTTTAAGGACTTTTTGGATAAACAAAATGAAAGTTCAATATTTCTTACTCCAGTTCATAGAGAAGAATTACTTGAGATTGTATTTAATTTGAAAGCAGAAAAGACTCCCGGTTATGATGGCATTACAAATAGAGTTGTGAAAAACATTATACATTCTCTTGCTGATCCTCTGCTTCATATATTTAATTTATCGTTGCAGCTTGGCCAGGTCCCAAAGAAGATGAAAATAGCTAAAGTTATACCCATTTTCAAGAAGGGAGACCAATTAATTACTAGTAATTACCGCCCAATATCTTTGTTAACTTCGTTCTCAAAAATTCTTGAAAGGATAATTTATAAAAGGACAGTTGCTTTCCTTAAGAAATATAGTATTATATGTGATAATCAATTCGGTTTTAGAGAAAAACATAATACAACTCATGCTATATTGACATTAATAAATAAAATATCTACTTCTTTTGACGATTCTGATCACACCGTAGGGTTATTCCTTGACTTCTCAAAAGCGTTTGATACAATAGATCATGAAATACTATTATGTAAGCTATCAAATTACGGTATCAGAGGGACAGCTTTACAATGGTTTAGGAGTTATCTTACTGATAGAATTCAGTTTGTTACAGTAAATGAATCAGAATCTCCAACAAGGCCAGTTTCCTGTGGAATTCCACAAGGTAGTATTCTTGGCCCTTTGCTATTTGTACTTTATGTTAATGATATGAAAAATTCATCTCATGTTCTCTCATTTATTCTCTTTGCTGATGATTCCAATATTTTCTTTACACATCATGATCCACATGTACTTGTGAGCACTATGAATGCAGAATTTAAAAAAGTAACAAACTGGATTAAAGCCAACAAACTGTCATTGAATCTGCAAAAAACTAATTATATGCTTTTTAGTCATTCATTGAAACATCTACCGCATCAAATACTTTTAGATAATACTGAAATCAAAGAAGTGCAAACAACAAAATTCTTAGGTCTTACTATTGATCACAAGCTTACGTGGAATGCTCATATCAACAATATTTGCAAAACTGTGGCAAGAAATATTGGAGTCATCAATAAGCTTAAAAACGCTCTTCCAGCACAGGCGCTATCCATGTTGTATTGTGCATTAATTCTACCATATCTTAATTATGGAATTCTGGCATGGGGTAATGCCTCTCAAACGAGACTCAATAAAGTCTTGCTACTTCAGAAAAAAGTACTGAGAATAATATGCAATATGTCCTTTAGAGCTCATACAGATGAATTGTTTCGTCATAAACGTATCCTTAAAGTCAATGACCTGTACCGCTTGCAACTATTCCAATTCATGTATAAGCTAGATAGAAATAGTGTACCTAATGTCCTACAAAAGAAATTTATGAGAAACAATACTTTACATTCATATAATACGAGACATTCAAATGACTATCACTTACCCAAAAGTAGAACAGTATTTTCTAGCAAAACTGTATTTTTCACAGGACCAAAACTCTGGAATTCTCTGGACAGAGTAATAAAAGAGGCAGCTAATCTAAACCGATTTAAATTACTCATCAAAAAATTTATTCTGAATTCTTATTGATTCAATCATATATTCTGTGAACCTCATACTTACCCACGGTAGTATTGATTATTTTAAAGTCAATATTTAATTTTGTATATAGTGTAAATACATTTGTGTTACAGTGTTTATATATAATTTTATAGAATTTTGCTGATTATTTTACTCTACTTATATCATATTACCCTTGTATAAAATTTTGATAGGGGGTCTACATTTTACAAGCTTTGCTTTTTAGTAGGCCCCTCCACTTTTTTCATTTCATTGCTACGTTTCAATCCTGTGTGTTATGCATTTTTTTCAGTGTTAGAATGATTTATTATAAATGTACTTTGATGATTGTGGAATATGAATATATCAATAAATAAAATAAATAAAAAATAAAAATAAAAGGCCAGGCTAAAAGGCATTCCCTAAAAAAAAAAGTAAAAAATCTTCGCTGTAGACATCAGTGTTGGTCAAGACAGTGTACAATATTTTGAATGATGTCATGGATTGATGATGAGGCAATGGTTGTATACCTTCCCCTAGTCTGGAAAGAACCCCCCCCCCCCCCCCACCCATCGCATGCGATCCGAGTGAGCAAATTGGAAACAATTTGGAAATCTCGAGTAGGAGCTGAGGTGTGTCCACTATTATACACCATTGGCCATGTGATGGCGCCTTACTACCATTGAAGAAAATACTGAATTGATTTACTGGTATTCGAATAAGGGTGGTGTGTGTACCTTCTCCTTCTTCTCCCCCTCCTCCTCCTCCTCCTTCTTCTCCTTCTCCTCCTCCTCCTTCTTCTCCTCCTCCTCCTTCTTCTCATCCTCCTCCTTCTTCTTCTTCTTCGTCTTCTTCTTCTCCTCCTCCTCCTCCTTCTTCTTCTTGCTATCAGGCTTCCCATGAGCAAATGGATGATTTTTAGAATGATTTTTCCCCCAAATATAGAAAAGAGTACATCGTATCCTATTCAGTGGTGCACGTTATTTCGACATTTCTAATGAAACTCTGAATTCAAAAGGGCAACAAAATAAAAGTCCCTTATTGTGGGGAGCCGACGGTTTGTGCATCCAATTTTTGTTATCACTATACTGATTTTGTTAACCGTTGATTTTCATCGATCTTGGATTGCACTCCCAAAGCTGTACCATACTATACGTATCTCTGTGATGTTTTGAATATTAATACCGGGCGATTTTCCACTGCAGCAGCAACAACAGAGTAACCGTCATCATCAAAGTCAAAGGGCCAACCAGGAAAACTGAACATAAAGAGTTATTGTTGGAAGGTAATTACATGCTTATTAATTTCTGGCTGATAAATTGAGCGGTAATTGAATCAAACGTATTAAATATTCAATAAAATTATAGCTGTTCGATGTGAGTCACAGTGAGTGGGCGATTGAAGAAAAAATCAAGAAGAGTGATCTCGGCGAGAGCGAGATCCCGGCTCCCGCACCCGGTGGATCGTGGAAGATGCCGCGCCGAGGACACCCCGACAGGTAGGCCAGCAAGTTCCGTCGTGTTCTGGCAGCCGTCTGTTTCGAGGAGTTTATTCGGACACTGAAAATATACCCCAAAACATCTCTTTTTGCTCATTCTAATCATATGACAAACGATTCATCAATGATATAATGTTGTGAAACCTCTGTAGGCCTACTTGTCCTCTCATAAAGAGAACACCTCACCTGGCTTGTGATAGACTCTTTAAAACTAAAAGTGAGAATATAAGTGAAATAAGTACTAGGCCTAAACTAAAGTAATGAGGGAGTTGTACGTGTGTGACAACGAACGTAGAGGGCAGCAACACACGACAGTGTTGCTTTTAGGAAGGTCCACTCCGCTCAGATTTTGTGACCACTTAAGCCCCGCCCCTCACTCAGCGCACTTTTTTGGTAGATTGTAGAGTTGATTTTTTTTCGTTTGTTCAATTTTACTATTTTTTATGGATACTGAAAACTCCACGAAATAATGTAAATATTCTTTAATAACTGTTCATTTATTTTTTGAAAAAAGTAAGACAAAACGTAATCATGATTCTTGTAGTTTGCACATCAATAAACATACATAGTCTGATGACATTGAATTACCTCTTTTCTGCTTAATTTCGCTGCCCCTACAAAGCTACACCAGCCAACACGAGAGCCAATACCTTGATCTTCTGGCAAAGCCGCGCCGAAACTTCCGGGACACATCGGTGCGCGTACTGCGCAAATGCAATGCTGGCCGCACTAGCAGGACTGGCAGGATATCTAGACACTACTCGACTTAGCCAGATATGGACTTGAAGGATACGGACTTAATCTGTCATTGATGTGGCACTAACTGCCAGTTGCGACGATAAATATTCAAGGTTAGGATCCGAATTTCCCCTACAGTGTAGATCGGAGTCTGAAAGTATAAAAGAAATAATCGATATCCACGAATCCGACCCAACTTTTTTGCAAGACATCAGGCAGAGCTAGAATACGGCCACCAGTCAAGCTCAAGCCCAGGTAAGTCCTAGTCTAAAGTTAGACCTAATTAACAGACCAAGATTATCTGGTCCAGTATCGAGCCATATATGTTTTGACGGGCCTTGACTTGTGAACTATCAAGAGACGAAGATATATGTCACAGCTACTTTTTTCATTCCATAATTTCATCCTAATTTGTGCAATTAGCATGCACAAATACCAGCCAACCGTATCCTACCTCCGCATCGACCGGCCGGCCGGGGCGCTGGCGTGGTCAGCCATGGCGCATGAACTCAAGCGATGGCACTGTTGCTGGATTGTGTAGGCGCATTAATGTGGTGCAGCGAAACATAGATGAAGAATGTTCAACCTCACGTATATTTGTTATCATGTTGATATGCGAAAGTCATGAAATTGTTTTCACCACCACGTAATATTTTAGGAAAAATACAGAAATAAATATTGAATATTTTTATGCATGATATTTGCTGTAAAAGTCTATCAAGTAAAAATGTTGAAAATGAGGAAATAAAAAAAAATCAACTCTACAATTTACTAAAAAAGTGCGCTGAGTGAGGGGCGGAGCTTAATAGCGGTCACAAAATGAGCTTGACTAAATCGGGGTGAAATTAGCAGATTG
Organism: Lytechinus pictus; assembly: GCF_037042905.1. Taxonomy (NCBI): domain Eukaryota; kingdom Metazoa; phylum Echinodermata; class Echinoidea; order Temnopleuroida; family Toxopneustidae; genus Lytechinus; species Lytechinus pictus. The sequence continues at coordinate 7,363,256 of NC_087257.1, read as the reverse complement.
GTTTATTTGATGGCATAATCAATCCTGTTTACTGAAGAATTAAAAAAACAAAAGACAATAATCTGGTAATATTTATAATTTTGAAATGTGGTACATTTTTTTTCAATTGTTTTTATATTTTTCTATTTCTATTTTTGGGATTTAGTCTTGTCATAATCTGTTATTTTACCTCTATTTTGTTATTAATCTCTGAATGTATCGCGTCGGTTCATGGTTTCGTTGGCATGCCTACCAAATTGTGCGCGCACTTCATTTTTATGCGCGTATCGAGTGGACCTTCCTAAAAGCAACACTGTCGTGTGTTGCTGCCCTCTACGTTCGTTGGTGTGTGACATCACAGATCTTGGTCGCATTGCCAATTGGAGGATCTACATGGCATTAGTGATCTCATCATCTCAATATTCAAATGCTCATAACTTTCTTATTATTATTCATTCAATCTTCCTCAAACTTTCAACAATATGTTTCTTTGATTTTTCTCTTTGATATGGTCAATATGGATTCAGCTGGTTTCAAGGGTTTCATTCTCCTTTAAATTAAAAGCAAAAAAACAGTGACTTACTTCGGCTATCGCAACCCCCACTTCCCTGGTTTATCTGAACTTAATACATAACATACATAACATACATTGAGTCCCTGTAGTCTGTACAGATCGAGTTAGAACTTCAGTCTCTGTAATTGCTCTGTAATAGGGAGGCAGCGTAGCTCAGTCAGGTAGAGCGCATGTTTCGGATAAGATCGTAGATCTCAGCGTGAGGGGTTCGAGTCCCGCTCATGCTGAAACACGTCTAACAAAAAAGTCTGATGCTATAGCGTTGTGTGTTAGTGTGTCTCACCACTGTATCCATTGCAGGTGTCAATGCAGTTGGAAAACACTCCGTCCATCGGAAAGGACGCAAATGTTGGTCCCATGTATAGGAGAGTCACAACCTATGCACGTTAAAACCAATACACTATTCGTCAAAGAGTAGGGTGTTCACCCGGTGTATTGCACCTGCCGGTCCCGGCAAAATTCAGGTCAAGTACCCGGTGCGTTTATGCCCAGGAGGGCCCTGCATCGTATACATCCAGATCCAGAATTGCTGAGTGAAGCCAATGGAGTTCAGCGGAACAACCAATACAACAGAGACCGAAGCTTTTGTTTTGGTCTAGGCTTTGCTGTGATTCTTTATATGGACTGGGGGGGCCGTTAGCGACCAAATCATGCGAAAATTCGGCGAACAAACGGATGAGCTGCAGCAGGCAAATCTTTTGGTCGCTAACTTCAGTCCAACTCAAAATCACGGCGAAGCCAAGCGAAAGAGATGTCTGACTTAGAATTCTAACAATAACTTCGGGATCGGAGCCAAAATTCAGTTGTTCCCGATTGCGATATTTGGAAAAGCAGTGGGCATATTATTGATTGACCTAGAAATGTGACTGAAAGACTTGCCATGACATTTGTGAACAATTTCTAGTGGGGAAATTTGCTCGAAGTCGGCCGGTGCGAAACTGCATAGCGCCAAGTTTTGATATTTTCATATGCACGCAAGTTGCACCCTTTATTGTGTAGAATCTACTCAAAGTAAGCTAGAGCCAGAGGTACATGTAAATTACTACATGTAACAGAGTAATGCGCCTGCAATTCAACATGTGCCACAATACGACATGGCATGTTGACATCAAACACATCAATAGGGTTATTTCAGGTATGGTGTTGAAATCTGGTGTTGGTGTTGTCACAACACCAACACCAGCCACAACCCCATGCTTGAAATGATGCTGTTGTTGGGATTGACCTCGGAATATGTGACGTACAGTGAATTTCTAGCAGTTCGTGTTGGGTGCTGGTTTTGAATGTCGAGAGCGAAGTTGGCTCAGTCGGTATTAAAAGTCTCTGCCCATCGAACCAAAGATCTTGGGTTCAAGTCTACCCCGGGCGGATTACTGAAGCCAGTGCGTTGTGTATAAACGTCTCTCCCCTGTTTCACAGATGCAGGCTATGTTACAGTGGAAAACACTCCATCCCTCGGATAGGACGTTAAATAGAGGTCCCGTGTAGAGGAGAGTCACCACCTTCGCACGTTAAGAACCCACTGCACTATTAAGAGTAGGGGGAAACCCAGCTGTAGTGGTCCACCTGCACATTTTTCCAACCAGCAGTTATATCGGGAGGAGAGACCTGTGGGCCAGTTCTGTGTGCGCACCCTTCTTGGCGACCCAGATTGGCTGGCTCCTCCAAAAACGAGCCTTTGAATGTCTTTGACAGATATATGGCGCTATACAAATGCTGAGTATCATCATCGTCTGCCGAACAGAGCATCACAACGTTATTATCCTTGACGATCTACATTTTAGGCCCGTTTCGGGTACACGTGTGTACACGCCCGGTCAAGTCAGTGCACATGTACTGAATTCCATGACCGTGTACACGGTAGCATCTGTATAAAACTTGCGTGGGAGTTGTAAACAAGTGAACAATTATTTAATTGAAATCAATTCTATTACCATGCTCAAAGCCTCACATTAATTCTAAGTTCTCAGATGCTGCACAAGTTTAAATCATTAAAATTCCACTTTCATACCCACCCTTGAAGTTCCATATTTGCGCAAGAAGCCAGGGCGCTCACTCACATATTTTTTATGAATGTAATCTGTCTTGGGGCGCGGGCAGCGTTCACGAAGTTTACATACGATGCAGTGACATTGTGATTGATAAAACTAGCTACATGTATGAGCTTTTTGCCGCACCTTAACTACTACTTACTTGATTTGTATTTCCCCAATATGAAACCATGTGTATAAATTATGCATATTTGCCATTAATTTGAAGTTTTATTTTTATCCTAATTTGAGTCTCACTCCCCTGTTCGTGCTGAGATAATTTATGCACGATGAATTCATGAATGGAATTTATCGTCATCGATCGCGCATGCGCATTGTACTTTAATAAAACCAGATCGAAATTGATCTGAAAGGAAAATCGTGACGCGATCAACGTAAAAATCATATTGTTAATGATTTCGTATTATGACCATAGAACATTATATAATTGTAATATTTTAACAATCTTTTGCAAATGATAATCATTAATATGGATTTAGAGCTTGATGTTATTCAATTCAATTCAATTTGTATTTCATTTCCATTTTTAATGACGGACATCACGAATTCCGTAATGAGTGATGGGTGCACTTGTCTAAAAAAATGATATCATGTCAGGATTGATTTTCAAACATCGCCGTTGCAGAAACTCTTCTCACGATCGTAATATTACCATAGAATACAATTTTACATGACAAAGGAGAGAAAATTACGTATGAAATTTTTTCCCATCAATTTGGAGCTCTTTTTGGATCCAACTACATCTCGGCCAAGTTGGTCTCCGCTAGGCTCACTTGTTGGGCGGCAAGCACGTACGGGTGGGAGAGTGAGTGTAGAATAGGGGATGTAGTGTGTGTGCGAGTCTGGACTGTGACTGTGAGTTGACTGAGAATTGTTCGGATCGACTTGATTCTGCCTTCCATATTATTTTATTTCAAACGTAAGGCCTATATGTTGTCATAGATCTGCAAATATTGTTGTTTTTTATATTTTGGGAAGAATTCTGCTTGGATACCTTTTTTTCAGTTGTTGTTTTGTGATCATGGAAAATACAGACGATCTTTACTGCTATGCATCCGGCCGCTTGTTCAACGCTTAACCCGGCCCTCAGCGCGGTCATGACGGAGCAACAACAAAAAATTGACTTGATTTTCCCGCCTTCAAATTTTGATTCTCAAGTTTAACCCTAACTACATGTAGGCCGGGCTTTTTTTGCTGTTCTTTGGCCGGGGGGGGGGGGGGGGGGGTTGATTCAACCCCCCCCCCTGAGATCTCGGCCACCGACCGCACGAGCGCCACAAAAATTTGCAAGCTGGTAGTGTGCGATGTAATCTACAAGGCTGTATGGTAAAATTTTCCAAAATAATGAGATTTTATTTTATATGAATTAATTATGCTAATTTATGCATAAATCATACTTTTTGCTCTAATTCACTAAATAAAGCTCCTAGAATGCTTATTTTTGGTAAAAATATTCTTTGTAGCATTCTTAACAATGGCAATTGAAAAAAACTTCGGTTTGGAAATCAATTTCTTATGTATTTTATTGTTTTATGAATTTCTTATGTATTTCTATGTTTTTCAACCTTTTGTTTTTCTTTGTTTTTTCACCAGATTTATTGCACAACCTTTTTGAAGCATAATTATGCTAAAATCAATTGCTTTCAGCTATTTAAAGTAAAAATAATCATATCTTTATGAATAAGATGAGAAAACTCAATTTGCATTGACTTTGTACACAAAATCACGTTTTGGAACAAATTTTGGTCCGACATGCACTTACAAAATGTTGCGTAATTTCGGAACCGCGTACCCGGGCGTCATAAATTTGGTCTCAAAAGATGCGCGAGACTTGAAAGTATAAACTCTGCGAGTGGCGCGGTCAAAAAATTTCGCGCGGCGTAATGATCGCAGAAAATGTTGAGGGGGGGGGTTGATTCACCCCCCCCCCCCCCCCCCCGGCCATTTTAGGGTTAAGAAGCAAGGTCGCAGAAAATGTGCTAGAGTTTGCGAACATTCTGGCAAATTTGGGATGGTATCTTCAAAATGATGAAAAAACAAAAACAACAGAATGTGTACTGGAATGCACAGGAATCAAGTTGACCATATTCAGTTCATGAACTGAAATGATAACACGGACGTAATTGGCTGGTGCGTTCACATGCTTTAGTTACAAACATGACGATGAATGATCAAAGAAAGAACCTGACCCTGCGTGTTTGTCATCAAAATTCTATATTTTCCAGCTTATAGTTGTGAAAGGTGGTAAAGCTGATTACATGTACATTCATTATTACTTTTCTTAAAATTCTTGTGCCCTTTTTTGCCCATCAAGAGGTGGAATTAAGCAGTAATCGAGGATGGTGCGCTAGCACACTCTTTTCTCTATAGTCGCTGTACTTGTTGGTCGAACCTCCACCATTACGAGCCCTATGGCAGACATCCGTCTGTGTACATGTAGGAGGAGGACCCCCAAAAATCAGAAAATTTATGTTAAAAAGAACTCCGAAACAGCGGTTATATCAGTCGTTTTGAGGATATACTTGGACATGTACATGTTGGGCAATTTAGGTTGCAATAGGGTTTGGTCGTCCATGGTTACATGTACCATACCAAAGCTGTGATACATTTACATGTAGGCCAAAAAATGAATGAATTATTTTCCAGTTCTCTACAATAGAGTCATGTTTCACGATACAACTGTATTCCAAGGCAGTGAGATCATCACTTTTGATTACAGTTTTATGCAAACTATTGCTGTAATCTCCAACACATGCTGTTCCGCGCGGACAGCTAGGCAATAATCAATATGTCTGTTATAACAGACACTAAACACTGTGCACTGATCCGATAATGCTATTGTGCTCTGCAGTTTTCCATTCATTCATTGGTGTTCTGAGAAGGCCAGCCTTAGTTTTGTTTATATTGTCAACATGGTGTGTGCAGGTTCTTGGGCCATTGTAAAAGTACAAACCGCAACCACCCACTATAGAATAATGCAGTATTAATATGTCGTCGATGATGGTACTATAGGGGTGTAAGTGTGGAAAATTAGTAGACTGATAATGGAATATTCATGAACTTTCAATACTGGTACCTTACGTACAGGAAAACAGGTATGTGTACATTTAGGCCTACATCCCTTATTTTGCCCCAGTAATGCTCACAAGAGTCCTACAATATAAAAAATTGGTCTGGAAAATCCTCATTGCAGGTTTGGGCAGTAATTTGCGAAAAACTAGCACCCCAAAAATTAAAAAGAAATGCTACATGTAATATAAATGATAATAATAATTAATTAATGTCAAATTTGTCCTAGGGTAGCCACTTAAGTCTGAAAACTGAACATTTCTCCAAGTGGGCCCTGCTTTAAACATGATTATGTGATTATTACCCCGGCTTCAGCACGGCTACCTTGATTGGGCGCTCAGGCATTTCTTCCTACTGGGTACCCATTCACCTTGAGCACCTGGGTTGAGTGCAGCACAATATTGGTAAATTTCTTGCTGAAAATTGTATGTACATGTAGGCTCTCACCCGTACCCACAATTTATAGGGAGTTTTCTTCCTACAATGTTGTATTGTTAATAGCAATAAATTGAGGCCAGTATTGCATTTAAATTTATTTTACAGGCGTTAAAGAAAATTACAATGTTTCAACTTACCCCGCGTTCCAACTAGTAACCCCGATCTCCCCTATACATGTATATAAAATCCAATTATTATTATTATTTACAAATTATTGACATTAAAAGATATTCTGTGTCCCATTTTATAATAAAGGTTGTGATAACAAATTTGCAATTTAACAGTTTCAACTTTCAAGCTACTGTAATCCTTCAATATGATTGGCTGACAGTAATATAGAATATTATTAAAGTTAATTATGAAACGGGACCCTGGCTGGAGGGGGCAAAGGAAGCGCAACTGCTTCAAATTGGTAACATTATATAGGATGAGTCAGGCCTACATTAAATGTTGGTTTACATCGGGTAAACATCTTTTAAATCCATCTCAATTCACCTCAAAGAGGTAAACATCCATCCCTGTGGTAATACTTACGCAAATGGTTCAGTGATTAGTGACATTTTTCCACAGATTTGCTTCCGCTCCATTGCCTGCTAAAACATGCGCCCCAATTTCAGTTGGTTGTCAGCCAAGTTGTACATGTACTTCGTACACTTTCAATGGGAGCGATGGTTTGTACAGCTTCTTTTTGAAAATTTGTTAGATGTATCTGTCCATGTGTCAAGAACAAACTTTTACCCTAGCCTTTTGACTTTGCTCTATTCCTCGTCAAGCGGTGGTCGAGACGAGACTAGCAGCCGACGAAGAGAACTGGCGATACCCGAGTGAGCGCGAGAGCGTTTGAAATCTGGTGAAGACGTGAATATATGAATTATTCATGACAATGCTTATGCGGTCGATGCGCCAATTCGCACCGTCTCTGTCGATGACATCATGGGACCGGGTCTCTGATCTGTGTTCAGATCAGTGGACCGGCTTCGTTCGCTTCTGTGGCACAGGGTCACACCGGGTTCATTAATGCGAGCAATACGCACGATGATTGGCCGCTACGTCTCGGGTAGCGATTCGGAAACAATAGTTAACATAGAAATCCAAATCAGGTTCCTAATAGGCCCCTGTGACTGAGCTCGAAATCCTCGCACTCACTCGGCTTTCTGCGAATAGTCTTTTTTCCAGTCGGTAGGTATATTACAACAGACACAGGGCCTTGTTTTAATAAAAGCACCGTTTACCTGGTAATCGATGAAGTGTACTTGTTGGCCAAGAATGTTACCACTTCCTCTATCAATATTTGCAGGTGAGATTTCACAGAATGCATTCTGATAACCCCCTCATCAAAAGGAGGATGTAATACAGTTTCCAGGATACACACATACCTTGGAGTAGCCCCCCCCCCCACCAAGTCCTCTGCAAGGAAGTGAAGTTGAACTTGTATCATGATTAGTCTGCAGGCATAGACCCTTGTTTTTCGCATACTGTGCATAATGCAGAGTCTGAAGTTGTGAGACTAGATTCACTTTGTACTGTGGCTGGCTCTTATATGACACAGACATATAAATAAAAAGAGTTTGGCATTCTGAATGTAGTTTTTACTCTAGACGTTTGTATGTATATAATTGGTTAAAGTGTCAAATTTGAGTCTGTGCTTGCAGACTATATAGTAATGATGATAGGGTTGAATATATATATTTTGCCCTGTATTACATGCATGTGTACAACTACAAGTATAGAGACAGTGATTTTCCGTTTAAAAAAATGGCCTTTTCCATTTCTGAAAATCTTTCCGTTTCAACTCGATCTAAAAATAGAAATTCCGTTTTGTCACTGAAAATGTACACAGCAAAAACCTGAATTCCGTTTTGCAAAGGGGAATTCCATGAATTTTTACATGAAAAGTATAAGAACCAAACAGAATTTCTGTTTTGTTTTTACCGTACCGGTATAACGGAAAATCACTGTCCCACATTATTCAAGGGCATGGCATGTGTACTGATTCACAGCACTTGCAAATTTTGGGCTGATCAGACCATGTGGCCTCAATTCACAAAGGCGGTTAAACCCATTGTTTATGCAGATTTCCTGTATGAATTACGCTTATTTATTACGTATATTAAGAAATGTCCAATGCTGATGCGCGCTTTTGTCACAGTACGCCAAATTGACACGTGTTGCCATGGTTAAGTACGCTATTAATCATGAGTCCACTGTTTGAAGAGTGGACTCATTACATGTAATTCAAAACAGTGGACTCATGAATAAAATAGCGTGGATAACCACAGCAACAGGCGTCAGTTTGGAGCACTGTGACAAAAGCGCGCAATAGCATTGGACATTTTTTAATATACGCGGTAAATGAAAAACCACCTTTGCAAATTTGGGCCTATATCCATGATCAGACCAAACTGTTGACCTTGCTACCATAAAGGCCTACATGTATATTTCCAACTAAATTGCAAATTGAAAACCCACATCCCATGTTTAATCAAAACATCACATTCAATATTTTGTTAATTACATTTATAATATGACCTTTTGGAAAGTGTATCGTGGGAAGGTAAACAATAATTGATTGTGTTCCCACATGTATTATTACTCTACCCTTGACTGACTACACAAATTACATTCATTGTGATATTGTGGTTTGGTTTTTAGATTGCCACATTGTACATTGATGAAGGCCTATGTTTTCTATAGAAATCCACAAACCATACTTTTTTTTAACGATGTACATACTGTATATGTACATTTATGTATAAAAGGCCTATGTACATTTATGGCCCTCAGTCAGTACATTTTTGTTACCGGTATTAAAAATGACAAGCAGAAAATGTTTCTTCTGCCAATATTTTCAATATTCCTACTTTCCTGCCAGACAATGAAGTTCAATTTGATTATAAAAACACAGAAGTTGGCCTGTCCATATAATGAGTTTCACAGGTGATACGACATTTGCTCCTGCGATAATTGCTCAGGGCTTAATTTCGATGTAGGGTTTGGGTAATAGGGTTGCAATGGGGTTTCATGTATAAAGGTTTGTTAGGTTTAGGGTAGGGTTTATAAACCCATGGTTGAAGTTGGTCATTCGATTAGTGTGAGGAATTTTGTCATGGAACCGTTTCCAAGGCTTGCTTCAAAGTGTCACTCTCTCTTCCCAATACTTCCACTGCCAAAGCATAATCTGCTGTGCAAACCCTTCACTCGAGGCAAGGGTCTAAATGTGCAGCCTACTCATGCCTTGTGTACTGAAGGCCCTCTGAAACAGCAAGTTTTGTATGTGCTAGTCTTTGCGTGGAGACACACTTGCTGATCAAAGTTTCAATCAGGGTCTGTGCCTGGCTGCCTGCAGACTAGCCAAAGCAGGCCTTTGATTTTTAAAGAGTGAAAAGCGTCCAACAGAATGAAGGCCGAGGCAGGGAATTTTTTTTCTTTTTTTCCGGGGCTACTTTTGAGCTCACCAGCCCGAGTTTGCCACATTGTATTAGAGTTTACATTGGACCCTATGTGAATTTCAGTGGTTCTTTTTAAGTTTTCCAGGGCTCTGTAGGCCCCCCCCCCCCCCCGTGTAATTTTTTCCCTTGGCCAAGGGTCAACTTGGTTGTAAACTACTTGTAATCTCAATTTTCAAGATTAACTTTATTGGTTGGCGGGAATGGGGTGGTGTTGTCTGAAAAGTTTTGATTTTGCAGGGGGTAGTGGTTGTGGATTGGGACTGGCATTGCAAGCACAGACATGTACATGTAATGTAGTTATACTTGTACACGTACTGTAGATCCGAAATTCAGGCCTTTTTGTTGCATTCTTTTCCGATTTCCCTCTCTCTCTTTCCGACTACCTTAACCCTGTATTATTTTTCTCTTCATTTCATTTTATCAAAGGGGAGCTATATGTAGGGCACATGTCTCCTATAGGCCTAAATGCACATTCAACTACGCCACAGTATTGGCAGGAGTTTGACAGGCCTGTGCCATGACCTGATGGCTACCGTGTGACATGCTGCAGGCGGCTTGGCCGATGCCTTGCTGCAAGGCCTGGTGCCTGCTTGACTGACCCCTCCTGTATAATTCAGGTGTACATATCACGGGCTACTGGTCATGTGATCCGCCCTTGTCCGTTCCCCCCTGACATGAACGTTATGATAATGTCTTTATCTCCTCCACTGCGTCTCGGTTTGCAGCACTTTATTCTAATCCGTCGTTAGTGCCGCCGTGCCAGTTCAACCTTCATTATCACTATCAAATGATTTAAAGAATATTTCACGATATTGTATATTTTGGAAAGCACTAAAATTATGTATTTTTTGTCATCATCTTCGCATATGTTCAAGCTGTATGTTTTTATGGAATGTGAAAATATAAATCAAATCAAAATAGAAATATTGTGATTGATGTTTTGATATATTCAAGAGTGTTTGAAAATCTCTGTATAAAATGAGTGATGCTACTATGCCTATGCCGCCTGGGTGTGATTTGTTGAATCACAAGATTCGACAAGGTGACGAGCTGCTATTGGAATTGCATGTATTTCTACAAGATACATGTACATGTACAAAGTTAAACTTTTTCATTCGTTTTTCAGTTGGCAGTCTCTATGGAGACATACATGTATAATTATGTTTATTTGTCTTCATTCTTAATAAAAGTGCAAGTACCACCCCCTCCTTTTCCCTCCCATTCTCCTTTCTCTTCTCCCTCTACTCCCCTCCCTCTCTCCTCTCAACACCCTCCCATCATCCCCCCCCCCCGCAAAGCATTGCTCCCGTCAAATTGACAGCAATTTTGATTGTTATCGAACAGGAACAGCTCTGCCAGTTGCTGATTATTTGTTTGAAATATTGAAATTACAAAAAAAAAATCTTGTTTACCACTTTTATCCTAATTATGCCCACTGTTGCTAATCACTAAATTAGTGTCTTTTTCCTCATTTTAACCATGTGCAGATTTATGGCTTCTCTGATCATCCTCCTCCCTTCCTGATATTAAAGCATCTCAAGTCCATCCTCCAAGACCTGACTGGAGGTAGGCTTCTTCCAGAGTTCACCTTCAGTTTTTAAGTATCCTGTGTATCTGTTGGCTCGCTGGGGTCAATCAGGAGCGAACACACTTTCTCAATTGAGGTAAGTTGGGTGAATTCGATGGCAGCATTCCCAACATGCCACAGAAATTGAAATGCGAATGTTTCTTTCTTCAGATTGGCTGTGTGTTCAATCAGGAGTGGGATTGATTTCAGCAAAGATTTAGGCCTACATGTACTCTGTATTCAATGATAATTGAAGCAGATCTGCTTTATGTAGGACAGTTTGGTCAATCCAGTTGATGGATATTTATTATTTGTGATCAAATTTTCCTACAGTTTTACATGTACCTCTATTATTAAAATGGTTTCATTAAAAATCTTAAAACTCCAAAGTTAGAATTATTTGATACTAAATGTCAGTGTCAAGCCAAAGGGTATTCAACAAATCGAATAAGTACATTATTCTTCTTTTAAAAAATGAAAAAAAAAAGTATTTTGCTTCCATACAATATAAAAGAGAATATGACCCCTGTTACATCTGAAAGTTTCCTACCCGAGACCAGACCGAGTCCACTTGCAACCTTGACTGGATTATTGGTGGATTAGCTTCGCGAACGGACCGAGTCCGAAATGTGGTCTGTTTACATCACAGCGTTCATTCCCTCCCCTATCGGTATGGTTTCGAGCGGTATCCGATTGCTGACACCAAAGGGCGCTCTCGATCTAGGCTCTGAATAATTTGCGCGCGCTATTCGGCTAATTGAAGCTGTTTACATTTCGTTACACTCGTCGGCTGCTAGCTCGCCATTTGGTTATGATCGGATAGCGTACGTTAGTTGTTGATTATGATCGACTTGAAAAGGATACGTTTAAAATGCTTCCTTCTTTCCACTAAAATCAAAGACTTTATCAATCACAATTCACATGTCGCATGCCGCAAAACATTCGAAGAACGACGGGGCTAGGGAGGGGATAGCGCACGCTATGACGTAATTTGACAGCTGGCGAACGGACCGAGATAGGTTCGAAAGCTTGTGTGCGTTTACATCTACGAATCGGTGGACCGGGGCCGGCCCGATACCTACCCGAGACTACCTCTGGATGTGGTCTCGGGTAGGTTCGCTAAAAGGTGGCCCGAGGTAGGTTTGGGATGTTTACATCTGATTTCTTTCCGACCCGAGGTAGGCCCCGGGCCGGCCCGAGGTAGGGAATCTCTCAGATGTAACAGGGGTCAAAGTCTGTTCTAGATTGCTCTGTCACTATTGAATGCCTGTGATTGTCTTACAAAAGTATGAATAGAATTTAAACACAGACAAACATGCATTTTTCACCTGTCAATGTCTTTGATATTAGGTTTATGTGTGAACATGGGACATGATGCATATTATTTCATGTTGTATGATGTACATTTGTAGGCACTTTATGCACATGCACATGTACATTTCTCTAGTATACTTGAATGTTTAATTTATCTGTTATTTTCACCCACTATCCCTCTTTTCAATTTTTTGTGATTTCATGTATTCCTTCTTCCCCTTCCTTTCACTTCGTTCTTTTCCTCTTTTCTCTCAGGACTCGCATTCTCTCATACATGTAGTTCTGTTTATTGTCTGTATGCGATTCGGTTGGTTGAATTAGGGTGAATCGTTGGCTATGACTTGTCTGTGAACCCAATAATACAAGACTTGATTTGATTACTTGGCTAAGTTTAATATGGACATTACATTCATGTACATGTAGGTCAGCTAGGGTGTTGCCATTATATTCATTGGCTTTTTACCGAGAGAGACAACGTCTTCCTCTTCCATTGTTCGCCTTCCGATGCATTTATCTTCTAATAAATTGCGTCTACTGGACAAATTATGAAATGATCAACCTCTTTGCATGTAATTGACTCCCATTTTAACAGAGTCAAATCATTTCAGAAAGGCATGCATGTTTTTTTTTTGGGGGGGGATGGGGACGAAGGGGGGATCAGATCATCGCCATGTACATGTATGCCTAATCTTTATTTTGTCCCCATCATCATTCACCCCCTTTCACTTTTTTGGATCCCTTTCAAAAAAGTTTACAACTCCCTCTTGAAAATTGCCAATTTGTCTTCCGCCAACTCGTCCAGTGACCACGTGGTCTACTTTCATTTGGTCTAATGCCATTCCATCCATCAACATTTCGTCTAGCAACCATTTGGTCCAATCATCACTTCATCTAATCACCATTTCGTCTATGACAATTTCGTCGCATACATTGTAACCATTTGGTCTAATATCTATTAAATTTTCATTCATTTTGCACAATTAATTGTCCAATTATTAAAACCAAATGGTTTATGGACTAAATATCTATTAGACCAACTGGTTATTATAAGAAATGGGGAGTGGACGAATTGGCAATTAGACCATGTGTATAGTACATGTATGAACTGATGGTAGACCACAAATTGGCATTAGACGAATTGGAAATAAACCCTCTCTCTTTTGTTTTCTTTTTACAATTCATCTCAGCTTTAGGCCCTGTACTTGATCCATACTCTTTCGCTGTCTGTTCAGGAATCATTCATTGTAGGCCTACATTGACGTTCCACAGTCCACCCCCCCCCCCCTCCCAAAACAAATTCTTTAAAACTGACCTGATTTTTTTTGTGTCATACTGTATACATAGATAGGCCTTTAATGATAACCTGGAAAATCTAACTTTTTAAACTGGAGGGAAAGTGGATGTGGACTGGCAAATAAACAATTCTCCTTGGTCTTTAATTTTACAAATGCCCCCCCCCCCATTATTTTTTTCTTTTATCCTTTTAATCGAGGTATTTATTCACATCACATGGACATATATATATATACAAACAATTTAAAAAAAATCAATTCACTTCAATAATGCAATAATTTTTTGAATATCACATTTTTTCAAAATTCCGAACTTGCTTTTTTGTTTACATAAACTTTCTAAATAAATAATCATAGTAAGCTTGAATTCAATCCATAAAGAATTCGCATCATATCTTTTTCCTTTGAATATGCTTTTTATGTAATTTCGATAAATAACAAATTGAGCAATAACACAAAATAAATTACACATAACATTGCTGGAACTTTGCAGATCATAACCTATGATTAATGTTTTGTCATCTATAGAAATAGTAATCTTGAAAATATAAAATACCAACCTTTCTATAATTTTCCAAAAAAATCGAACATATTTACAATACAGTATGAAATGAAAAGTGGTATCAACTTCTCCGCAAATGTTACATGAGTTGTTTTCTACTACATGCCACTTAAATAAATTGTCTCTTGAGGGTAAAATCTTGTTCAAAAATTTAAAACTAAATTGTCTAATTCTATTATCCACAATTAAATGCAACTTAAAATAAAATACATGGTTCCAACTAAAGGAAACTGGTAATGAAAAAAGATTAGACCAAAAAGAAACAATGCCTGGTTCTTCCGATACCTCCGAACATAATAAAGAATATATCTTTCTTGTTGGTAAATAATCTAGAGTTATTTGTTCTCCACTTTTTAATGAAATTAAGATTCGTTCACTTTTTTTTAATTCGAGTGGATAATTTTCCTTTATAAACAACTTATTCAACCAATAAACAGGAAAAGACTTGTTTAATTTAGCATATTCTAAATCAAATAAAAGCTGAGAAGAATAGACAGATTTATTTAAAATATTTGGTGCTAACCACTGACAATTTCTTATAACATCTTTAACCCTAATTATACCTGCATGCTTCCATTTCTCAAATACCAACATACGTTTATTAAAAGTAATATTGCTGTTATTCCAAATGATTTCATTTTCAATGTTTTTTACTCCAAATATACCAATATATCTTAACTTAGACCAGCTACAAAAAAATTATACCTATTCTCCATGCCTACATACAATACTTTACTCACATTCAATACAGAACAATTTTAGCCTAAACTGCACAGTGAACAAGGTCAAAGCAAGGTCTGTTTACATTGTACATTGTAAATTTGCTCTTTGACAAAAATGTTGTTTGAAGATGAGAAGGGCGATGGGCCATTTACACTTGACATACAGTATCGGTAGTACTGTACATTATACGTGTACATGTCATAGGTGTGCAACTTACCTCTAGCAACATTCCCAAAGCACAGCAATGGCAACATCATAGGATAACTTGTTCAAACTGATTGAGTCATGTCCGTCCATACGATGTGAAATAGAATTCATCTAAAACCACAAATTCATCGAAACTGTTGTTCCGTCTGCCCTCTGGCCTCCTTGCTTCAATCAAAGATTTCATTTCTCAAGAGATGGCATTAAAGTTTGGAATTGAAACTTGATTCGAGATCAAACCGAAACCGTGGTTTCTTTTATGACTGATGTTCTCAGAATCCCGATCTATGAGTAAAGTCAATTTGCTCATTGTGAGGCCCATCCCCATCAGCCCAAGATTTTCTTCTGGACAGTAAAACTACAAAAATGTAGATGTGACAGCAGACTGTATGCATGTATTCTTTTGATTCATCTCGGCTAGATTTCAATGAGCATTCCCTACTTGATCTTTCCATCATCTGAGGTTTTACAGTGTATGTTCTATCTTATATTTATCATAGAAACTATGCTTCTCAGCCAATCAAAATCAAGGAAAGTTGTCGGTTCTTGGGAGACGAAATCTTTTATTTGATTCCTGAATCAACTTGGAGTTCTTTTTGTGCGAATAATGCATTATTTGGTGAGTTATATGTACACTGTACCAGTCAAATATACATTTGCAAACTGTGGAGATGAAGGCCAATGTGGCTGTTTGGACAGGATAATTTGTAACTGTTTTACCATTTTTCATTTGGTCCAATGCCAATTTGTCTAATTGCCATCTCGTCAACTATCATTTGGTCTACCATCAGTTTGTCCAATATCCACATGGTCTAATTACCATTTTGTCCACTCACCATTTCGTCTCATAACCAATTGGTCCAATGGCCATAATAGTCCATACCATTTGGTCTAATTAGGCTACATGTAAGTGTTAATTGGGCAAAATGAATGAAAATAAAACAAATATTAGACCAACTGGTGATGAGACGAAATGGTCACAGACGAACTGGTGAGTAGACGAAGTGATGATTGGACCAAATGGTTATTGGACCAAATGGTTGTTAGACGAAATGTTGATGGACGAAATGGCATTGGACATGAATTAGACCATGTGGTGAGTTGACGAATTGGCAATTTACCGTTTGAAATTTATATCATTGCCTGTCGGGCAAAATGCGGCAGACAGTGTGTATTACTACCGAGAAAAGAAGAATGTAATCCTAAAACAAAGCCATCTGCTCGCATCTCTATAAGGAATGATAATGGTATAGAATTGCTCCCTCTGGCACCTTTTAAGATATTCCATGTGTTTTGTAGGAAACAAACTTCATTTCAGGAAGGAGTGACTGACTTCTGATGGTATTTTAGTCTACAACGGAATAGGCCATAATACTGTAGAAATGTACGTAGGCCTACACATTGAGGGATATTCACCTTGTAGGCTAATTACGTGCACAGTTCAGCTTCAAGGAGAAAGCTTGACCTTGGTGACTTCTTCATGAATGGTGACATTTAACTTGATAGGGAACTACTGAGTTGAATGTCCGAGACGCTGAGGAGGTCTGTGGATATTTATTTGTGGGTGTGTTCATGTTTCAAATTGTTTTCTTTTAAAGCTTTAAATAATCTTAAATCAAAACACATTGGCCTAAGTTTGGAAGTAGGCTGTGCATTTTCTGAAAAAAAATCTGAATTTCCATCACATAATTGCATTTTTTATATAATGGGTACATCACTTAAACATTTTTTATCCATCTACATCATACATGTAGCATGAGTACAATTTTTTTTCCTGTTGTGTAGATGGTCCTCATGACTCATCCACTGATCCACAGTGTAGGCCTATTTATATATTTGTCTTTCTTTTCAGTAATTCAATCTTGGTCTGGACATTTTATCTTTTATAACTGGTCCATCAAGTCATACTTATTTTCCAAAGAGGAAAGGGGGTGTCAGATTCTTGAAGAGAAAGGAAAGGTTTTGGTTGGTGGCAAGGTCCTCTGTGAGGTGAGGTCAGTTTCTTCGATGGAGGGACAGAGAAGAAATTGTGAATCATCGACAATTCAACAGGGTTGGGGAAGTCCTATCCTCGGCTTCGCTACACTGTAGGCCTATGTCTTTTGTACTTTTATGATTTACATGTAGATGAAAGGGGGTATTAAAGGCAGAATGCTGTATTTCTTTTCAGAAATGTCCACTGTCTCAACACCATGAAAAAGGTTGGCTCAGAGTTTTCATATTATTTTGGGCTACCATTGACAGGTGCAGATGCAGGGAGTGGCGGAAGGTGCGGGAACACATTATAAAATTTGAAATTAAAGTATAAATAACGGTGAACCCTGTAGAATGCCTTCATTGCGCACCCCGTAAAATGAGTGGTATGACCTTTTTGTTTGGCGCTTGTCTTGGTTTCGGGAGACGAAATGTCCTTCATTTTTAATTTTTTTTTTTTATTAAGTTTTTTTTTTTTTTTTTTCCTTGTCAAATTTTCCCTACATATTTGCACCCGATACAAGTTCGACTCTGCATGGATACGTACTAGATTGATGAACTAACTCCTCATGCCCAGCAACAACAAAATTTGATAGAAAGGAGGCCTACCACTATTGGCTATCCATTCCTTTGTTTTTAAATTAGACCAGAGTTCCGAATCCTGGCCCAATATAGAGTTCTTTCTTTGGATATCATGATGTTGCCATCTTTCTGTAGGCATGGGTTGGACTCCTTTCCTCTAATCATTGTCCTCTTCCTTTCATCATCATCATCTTGATAATGAGGAAGAGGATGGGTATCTGGAAAGCATCCTGATAATCAGAGTGACAGCTCAGGAAGGGACCAAGATCAATCACTTACCCTTCAGCTCAGCCGAAAGCTGGATGCTTTATAGCCATAGGACTACATACATGTACATCCAAATGATCTAGGCCATTTTTTTTTTTTTTTTAATTTCGGGGGCTACATTTCACAACCTATAGTACTACCTATTTTCACATGTTTTAGTATAAAATTGAGATTTTTGAGAATTATTTTGATACATGTACATGTAGCTCCCCTGCCGACATCCAAATCAAGAACAGTTACAGAGTCAATTTTTGAAGGATTTTACCTCAACTGGTTTTTACTGTATCATCAAAAATGTCTTCAACAACTCTATTCTTTATTAAATACCTGTTTGTGTTTATTTTTCGGTTTTTTTTTTATAAGAAATGGATGAGGTGCATTTCATCCATGATTTTTTTTTCTTTTTACATTATATTGGAGATGTAAGGCAGTAATAAAGGGATGGTCCGGGCTGAAAATATCTACATAGAGTAGAATTCACTGAGCAAAATGCCGAAAATTTCATCAAAATTGGATAACAAATAATAAAGTTAATGAACTTAAGCAATATTTTGTGAAAACAGTCGTCATGAATATTTATTAGGTGGGCTGATGATGTCACATCCCCACTTTCCGTTTTCTTATGTTATTACATAAAGTCATTTTTTTTTTCATTATTTCATACTTGTGTGAATAATATGTCTCCCTTATTTTATAATGAAATAAGTTGCAACAATAAATATCTGTTGCACTAAATCAGTTGTCAATACATATTTTCTAGTTCTTGGAAGAAAAACTTTGAATGAACCTAATTTCATATAATATAATCAATACAAAAGATCAAGTGGGGATGTGACATCATCAGCCCACCTAATGAATATTCATGACGACTGTTTTCACAAAATACTGCTATACATGTGTACTTTAAAATTCAATAACTTTGTTATTTGTTATCCGATTTTTATGAAATTTTCGGCATTTTGCTCAGTGAATTCTACTCTATTTATTAAGCTTTAAATAATTTCAGCCCGGACCATCCCTTTAAAGGCAGGAATAGACCATGTTGAGCTTTTGAAATGTTGGTATAAATGCATACATATGCGCAGTAATCTGTTTATGTTTAAAGCATGAGGCAAGCAGTACTGTTCTCGACCAGAACATTCCGTTACTTCAATAATTTGTGACTCACAGCATTTCTTTTTTGTGTGGCTTCACAAGGCATTTCAGGCTTCCCAACGACAGTAGTATATTAGATTACTCTTTAGAATGTAACTGAATCATTCTGTCCTATTTTGCGTTCGCTGATTCTATCAAAGGCCACTGATTGGCTAAATCTGTTTGTTCGATTGTCAGGGAATTGGCTTGCCTCGAAGACTTGGAGTGATGTCATTTTGATTTCCCATTCAAGGCACTTCCCTTTTACTCTGACCAGCAGCATGTACATTGTAGGCCCCTATTTACATTGAATGTTGGCCTATCCCTTTCGTATTTAAACTTTAAAGCAAGGCTCGACATTAGCGGTGGCCCGGTGGCCCGGGGCCACCAGTAATTCACCTCGGGCAACCATTATTAAAAAAATATTAAGTTTTGGTGGCCCGAATCGGGCAACCAATAATTTTCAGAATAGCGCAATTTTTCTCCCCATTTTGCACGCATTTATCAACTTTCTACAGTTCAAATTGCAAGCCTGTTCGTCATGCGCCCTTTTTGTTGATCTACACACAAACACACACACAAAGTTGGCTTACCGCTATAGCATTAAGTAGCTTTTATCCAGCCGGCCGCGCTGGCCGGCTGGCGTGAGCTTTGCATGCTTGAAGCAGCTGTGCGTTAGCAGCCTATTCAGACTCAGGGAGTTGTAATACGAAATGTTGCTGCTAAGAAATCTTCCACAGAACTGTGAAAATCCAAGTCAAAGTCACATTTTACACCAATGAAATGCCCTTCGAAAGACCTTTTTGCTAAAATCTGGTGTATCCTGATTATTTGCAAGCATTAAAAAGAGGAATCATGACCTCTCTTTTGACTCAAAAAGACCGATTTCCAAATGAAAATAATACACATAAAAACACATAGGTGAGTACATCACAGTCCCACATGTGCATTTGTATGTATGTTGTTACTTGGTTTCTTTCGAAGCCGTGTCTTTTCCGGTCTTTTCTAGCCAAAAATAGACAGTTACTTTCTTTCTTGTTTATAAATGACTTCTTAAACAACTCTTGAGAAAGCAAATACTTTGGGAAGGCATTTCATTAATATGAAATGTTAATTTTTCCAACATTTTGGCAAATTTAGGGAAGGAATTTTCTCACACTTTTTTTTTGCCGTTTTATTTTATTTTTTTTTTTTTTACAGTGGTTAAACCATTTATTCATTTTTAATGTTTTTCTTTATATTTTTCGGGCCACCAAACTTTAATATCGGGCCACCAAAAAAAATAATTTGAAGGTTTTGGTGGCCCGAACGGGCCACCACCAAAAAAAGTTAATGTGGAGCCTTGTTTAAAGGCTTAAAAAGATGTGAAATCTGGATCAAAACTGTGTGAAAATTCTCTGCGAGCATTCATCCTCCTATACTCTGCAGGGTGCTACATAACTTCTTAGAAACGTTGCCCGGTCGGGCTAGTAAATTTTTAAATAGTTGGAATATACTTGCCCAAACATCTACATGTATCTCACTTGCCCGAAAGAATCCTTTAAAAAAAAGTTTTTCCTCTTCAAAAGAAAATTTTGCGGTTTTATATGACCTTTTTCTCTCTTTTGACATGAACTACCTTGTTATTGCATTTCTTTTTCCAAAGTTATTTTATCTTGCCTGCCATGACCAAAATTAGGGTCAATATTATATCATATCGACCCTAATTTTGGTCATTCTACTGTGAGAATTTTGCTTTCTACTGTGTGAATTTGCTTGCCCAATTTGGGCAAGTAGTTTTGGTCTTTTATACTTCAAAACACTTGCCCGACTCTAACCTTTACTTGCCCTGGGCAATCGGGCGAGTGCTTACATGTACATGTATGTAGCACCCTGCTCTGTTAGAGCAAGGATATTTAAACCCCCTTGGTCAGAGCATGGACCTACTAAGGGTGTGTTTATGCTTCCATTGCGAGGACAGAATCAGCGTTTTTCAAACGTCGATTCAAAACGCCGATCATAAACGTGGTTCTGGGAGTGCTGTTTATGCTTGACTTTTCAGAGGGGAAATCACGATCTCCAGCTGGCTTTGCATCGTAATTTTCGTTGAGCAGGAAAGCGAGGTCAAATTGGGCGCGCCTTTTTTCGAAAGTTTTTTTTTCCGAGTGTTGTTATTACGTGGAGGTAACATATGTGACCATGGAGCAATGCGACTGTATTTGCCCGCGGATTTTCATCTCACCGGAAGCATGTACCTCCTGTTTTTGTCTCACCTGCATAGCAGAGTGAGACTATAGGCGCCGCTTTTCCGACGGCGGCGGCGGCGGCGGCGACGGCGGCGTCAACACCAAATCTTAACCTGAGGTTAAGTTTTTGAAATGACAGCATAACTTAGAAAGTATATGGACCTAGTTCATGAAACTTGGCCATAAGGTTAATCAAGTATTACTGAACATCCTGCCTGAGTTTCATGTCACATGACCAAGGTCAAAGGTCATTTAGGGTCAATGAACTTAGACCATGTTGGGGGAATCAACATCAAAATCTTAACCTAAGGTTAAGTTTTTGAAATGTCATCATAACTTAGAAAATATATGGACCTAGTTCATGAAACTTATACATAAGGTTAATCAAGTATCACTGAACATCCTGCATGAGTTTCACGTCACATGACCAAGGTCAAAGGTCATTTAGGGTCAATGAACTTTGGCCGAATTGGGGGTATCTGTTGAATTACCATCATAACTTTGAAAGTTTATGGATCTGATTCATGAAACTTGGACATAATAGTAATCAAGTATTACTGAACATCCTGTGCAAGTTTCAGGTCACATGATCAAGGTCAAAGGTCATTTAGGGTCAATGAACTTTGGCCAAATTGGGGTATTTGTTGAATTACAGCCATAAATTTGAAAGTGTGTTGGTCTAGTTCATAAAACTTGGACATAATAGTAATCAAGTATCACTGAACATCCTGTGCGAGTTTCAGGTCACATGATCAAGGTCAAAGGTCATGTAAGGTCAAAGAACTTTGGCCACGTTGGGGGTATTTGTTGAATTGCCATCATATCTCTATAAGTGTATTGGTCTAGTTCATAAAACGTGGAAATAAGAGTAACCAAGTATCACTGAACATCTTGTGCGAGTTATAGTAGTTTTCAAAATCAGCACTGCTGCTATATTGAATCGCGTGATGCAGGTGAGACGGCCAGAGGCATTCCACTTGTTTTTACAAAGGTTTCATCTTTAGTTTTGATATCCTAAAATTAAGCAGTCGGCCCCTCTCTTTCCAAATGAATGTACATTAAGGTCAATACAGTTTTATTCCAAGGAGTCTTTGTTGGCCAGCTAGTGCTAAATGTTTATTGAGGCTGGGGAAAATTTAAAAGAAACCGATTGCAGTTCATCCAGGCTCGTATGTACATGTACGTAGGGGATGACAAATGAGCGGATTGGAGTGGTGTGTATAGATTGTCTTTCATGGTTTAATGCCTGAATTGATGGTATTCGCTGACAATGATATGGCCCATCCCACTAATTGGGTGTTTGGCTGGGAGGTGTCCATTTGATAGCCACATCTCAGCCCTGATTAATGTGGAATTGATGCGCTGGTGGTGGATTAGGATGGTGGATGAGGGTGTAATGCTACCTCCCCCCCCCCCCCCCCCCTTGGTTGGTCTCTATACGTGCACATTGCATTGCAATGAGGACCTTGCAAGCTAGTGATATACGGTGTAGACCTACATGGCAGTGTACTACCCTTTACATCCCTAAAATGTGAATCTACAATGTACCTCACCTCCTCTCCCCCCCCCCCCCCCCCACCACCACCCTGTCCTTTAAAGGAGAATGAAATCTTTGGAACAAGATAGCTTGTGTGAAAACAGAAAAATCAAAGAAACAGATCAACGAAAGTTTGAGAAAAATCGGACAAATAATGAGAAAATTATGAGCATTTGAATATTGCAATAATGCTATATGGAGATCGCCAAATTGGCAATGCGACAAAGATGTGTGATGTCACTTGTGAACAACTCTCCCCATTACTTTTAATAGTATATATTTCACTTTTTTAAATTGCCTCTTTTATCACATCTA